>NC_090756.1:30063834-30076334 GCF_036898095.1 Palaemon carinicauda
TCTGCTATTCATGAGCTTCCTTTAAACATGTAAATATGCCCTTATTTATTTCTTGGATTCGACCATTTTCCTTCCCACGCTGGACAACTGCTGATTGGTGAAGGTGAGAGATTTTCATCTGATTGCTCACAGCAAACTAACCTAGTATGGCGATACACAAAACCCTTTCACCGTGTTAAGGCATCCCCACTTATATACCTCCTTACACAGTTGCAAAAACAATGTTAAATATATCTTATCCCTGACAAGGCATTTATCTTTTTTATATCTACATACATCTCTCCTTTTTATCTCTTAATGCATTACCTGTTTTCAAAGGGAGACAGATATATTTCAAAAATAGATTAATAGTCGTGATGTATTTTTATATTCTTTTAATCAAATACGTAACAAAGGTTTTTTTTTTCCTTTTAATACATTTATTATGTGCGATGAGAAGATAATATTTAATATCTTTTAAAAGTTTATAGTTATATATAAAAGATATATTATAATGTTGTTATTGTTCTTAAAATATATTATCATAGTTGTTAATTACATCTCTTGTAATTTGCTTATTTCCGCGTTTCCTTTCCTCAGCAGTCAATTTATCCCTGTTGGAGTCCTTGGGCATATAAAGACTAGAATTTTGTTTAATGTAATAAAAATATAGTGGATCTATTCACTCTAATAACATATAAATGAATTTAATTTTCATTATGTATGCTTTGGACTATAGGAATGATAAAAATAGTTTACTTTTCATCAGTAATAGATTATAATAATTTTGATACTAGAAATAAAACATCAACAAAAAACAATATTATTATTATTACTTATTATTATTATTATTATTATTATTATTATTATTATTATTATTATTATTATTATTATTATTATTATTATTATTATTATTATTATTACCTAGGCTACAATTCTAGTTTTATAAGTAGGATGCTACAAGCCCATGGACTCAAACAGAAAAAAAAACCCAGTGAGGAATGGAATTAAGGGAATAAGTAAACTACAAGAGAATTCTATCTATCTATCTGGGCTCCATGTCCTTGACGTAGGCTGTCAATTCCCACCTCCTCGTCCTGTCTGTAGCCGTCTGTATGAATTGTCCAGCTGTCACAGTCTCATTACATCCTCAAGTAAGCTGTCCAAAAACTGTTTACCTTATCCGGCCTCTTGCTCTTCTCCCTTATATCTTATTATTATTAGCTAATTTACAATCCTAATTGGAAAAGTGGGATACTATAAGCCCAAGGGCCCAAGCAGGAAAAAATAGCCCTATGAGAAAAAGTTTTAAGCAAATGGAATAAACTATAAGAGAAGTAATGAATAAATAATATAAAATCCCCTGAGAACAGTAACAGCACTTAAATAGGTCCTGTTCATATATAAACTATAGAGACAGACTTATGTCAGCCTTTTCAACATAAAAACATTCGCAGAAAGAAAGTTATATTATATATATATATATATATATATATATATATATATATATATATATATATATATATAAGTATATATATATATATATATTAAGTATATATATATATATATATATATATATATATATATAGAATTGAAATCAACCCATCTTTACCATCGTAGCTAATTGGTAGGTTTGGGACCTGGCATTCAATTAATGATAAATTTTTGCACATTTTAAACGTGTTTTTCATATTTTAAATGAGGCCACCATATATTAATACATAAAGTCTGGATTCTCTTAACGACCTCAGGATCAGACCCCCAGGCGAAATCACTCAAAGACTATAGTCGAGACACTTTGTCTGAGATTGCAATTTAGTAACTAACTAAGGTACAGTAGTAACAGTTGGCTTCATAATTCCGGTACACTTCACGGAAGCTAAGGAGACGTCTGGCAGCTGTACTTTGTGGCAGGGTAACGATGTTGGCAAAACTGAGCTTGTAAGCACGGGATCAAATTTGTTTTATTATTAATTTACGATAGTACTGTTTATAAAAATATAACTATTTGCTAACAGCACTTTGAAAATTAGCAAGAATACTTTTGATCACTTGTCTAAAAGATTAATGACTTTGTTAGCTTACGACGATTGTATTGGTCTGCAAGCAGTAATTTCCCCCTGTAAGCGTATTTTTTTTGATAACTTTTGACAAGACTATAGTTGCCGCAGAGATTCCGGGTGAAAAAAGCCACAACCCCTTATGACGGAACAGCCAATCATGTTATGTACCGGGTTAACAGAGATAACAACACATCCCCTTAAAGTACAGTTTTAAATTTGTAACGGGGTGTGTTGTGACCGCTGCTATCGGGGAGATACATAGTGATTGGTTATGGCGTAATCAGGGGGTGTGGCCTATTTCGCCCGGAATACTTGTGGTGATTATAGAACGTGATGTGCCGGAATTCGTCACACAGTACTCATACGCCACCCGCTAGTGTCCACGGGCACTCTACAATTAATTTTTTTTGGATTATCTGGCACTTTAACCCCCTCCAGCCCAGATCCTTCTTATTCCACTCTCGTGAGCAGCATTTTTAGAAGAAGCATGAGCCTTTGTAATTTATTTTTTGTACAGGTGTGGACCCCATGAAATTAGTAATGGCTATTACTCATCATATATGCATTATGTGCAACATTGTGAAAGGTAACATTATCATGACAATGACGCATAAGATGATTAAGAAAGAAGTTGAAGATCAATGGAGGAGTGAAGAAATATTTTTTTAATAGAAATGTCAGGAAATGTAAAATGATTGCAAGAAATATAGAGAGAAAATGAGATGATAGCTGTGCTGTATCTTGTGACATTAAACATAAGAGAGAGAGAGAGAGAGAGAGAGAGAGAGAGAGAGAGAGAGAGAGAGAGAGAGAGAGGAGATGAGAGAGGAGAGAGAGAGAGGAGAGAGAGAAAGCATTTATCTCGGTTTCCGTGAGAGAATGAAAAAGACAAGTGACACTGACGTGGAATGAGACAACCAGACGCTATTTCTCACTGTTGCAACAATCCTGTTGCATCAGAGCAATCTCTCTCTCTCTCTCTCTCTCTCTCTCTCTCTCTCTCTCTCTCTCTCTCTCCTCTCTCTCTCTCTCTCTTTGAAAAACTAGTGAATATTGCAGTTTACAGACCCCCAAATACTAAGAAGTTTGACATAAATAATAGAAAAAAAATAGATGATATATGTATAAACCATAAAGACTGGAATATACTCTTATCGAAGATTTTAACTTCCTTTCGTGGATTGGAAAGAACGGATAGAAGAAAGTGGTTGTATATACATATAAAAAAGAGAGTAAAAAAAGAGTAAAGTAGCGCAAAAGATAAGAGGCAATGTGAAAAGATTCAAGATATGCTATTATAACATAATATGCAAAAAATAAACCATATTCCAACAAGAAAGGAAAATGTCCTAGATTTAGTATTTGTGAATGAGGTGAATTATGTTATAGAAATAGTAGTGTATAACACGGGAATTTATAACCACAATGTCATAGAATCAATAGTCCATTCCAAAGCAAGTGATCGCAGAGATCATCAGAGAATAAAACGTTGGGAAGGATATGGAAAAATATAATTTTTATGGTAAGAATATAAAATGATCAGAAATAAATGAAGAACTGAACAAAGAATGGGAAAATGTATTCGTAAGTGATAATATACAGGTAAATACGGACATACTGTACAAAATACTGGGAAAATTGTTGAAAAATATGTACCCCCCCCAGAAAAAAAACAATAAAAAAAAACAATAAACAACAGACATGCATACCAAGAGACAGAAGAATCTTATTTCAGAAAATTAGAAAGTGGAAGAAAAATCTTGCAAAAGGAAAATATGTATGGAAAGTGGTGGAAATAAAACGTAAGATAGAAAATGCAGAACAAAAGATTATACAATCGAAAGAAAATGAAAAAAAGGGACTTAGCAGAAAGGACACTTCAAAATATCAAAAGAAAAGAAATTCAAAGTACTTTACTCCTATGCAAAAGAGATGAATAAAGGGAGATTAGAAATAGGCCCTCTAAGAATTGAAGAACGGTTAACGGATAAAAAAAGGAAATATGCAACAAATTAGCAGAAAAATATTAAGAGCGAGTTTACGCCAAGAATTGCGAATGAGAATCATGACACAGAAATGAGAGAAGAAAATGTTGAATATCTAACGGATATAGATATTAATGAAGCAGATATTGTCAAGGCTATAAGCGAAATTAAAAATGGATCGGCAGCCGGACCAGATGGAGTTCCAGCAATTTTGTTTAAAAAAAAAAAAACTGCAACACACTATCGCGAAGCCGCTTGCAATACTGCTAAGTCAGAGTGTAGATATGAGCGAGATATATGTTAAACATAAATTAACTTATATAACCCCTATCTTCAAAAGAAGATCATGACTAGAGGCAAGCAATTATAGACTTGTTATTTTAAAATCACATATCATGAAAGTGTATGAGGGGGGTAATAAAAAAAGAGAATAAGGAACCATTTGGTCAAAAATAATTTGTTTAATATGGGTCAACACGGTTTTGTGCTGGAAAAAGTACAGAGACCCAACTGATAGCACACTATGAAAACATATACAAAAATATGATAAATGAAAAAGACACAGATGTGATCTATCTAGATTTTGCAAAAGCCTTTGACAAGGTAGACCATAACATATTGGAGAAAAAAATGAGAAAGCATAATATTGTGGGAAATATAGGAAAATGGGTAAAAGAATTCCTGCAAAACAGAAAACAGATAGTGGTTGCAAATGACGAGAAATCAGATGAAGCACAGGTAATATCGGGTGTGCCAAAAGGTACAGTATTAGCTGCACTGCTGTTTGTTATTATGATCTCAGACATAGACTGTGATGTTGAAAACTCCGTAGTGAGAAGTTTCGCCGATGACACAAGAATAAGTAGAGAAATTACTTGTGATGAAGATAGGAACTCACTGCAAAGAGATCTAAACAAAATATTTGAATGGGCAGAGATAAATAGGATGGTATTTAACTCCGATAAATTCGAATCAATAAATTATGGAAACAGAAAAGGAATAGTGTATGCATACAAGGGACCTAATAATGAGACAATCACGAACAAGGAAGCAATTAAAGACCATGATGTAATGTTGAATAGGAATATGTTATGCAACGACCAAGTAACAACACTATTGGCTAAATGTAAAGCAAAAATTGGAATGTTATTCAGACACTTTAAAACAAGAAAAAGCTGAACACATGATTATGCTTTACAAAACTTATGTACGTTTTACACTCGAGTACTGCAATGTGATATGGTACCCCACACTACCAAATGGATATTGCGCAAATAGAGAGTGTACAAAGGTCCTATACTGCTAGAATAGAAGAAGTTAAGGACCTTGACTACTGGGAAAGACTGCAATTCTTAAAACTATACAGTCTAGAAAGGAGAAGAGAGCGCTACATGATAATACAAGCATGGAAGCAAATAGAAGGAATTACTGAAAACATCATGGAGCTCAAAATATCAGAAAAAGCAAGCCGAGGTAGATTAATAGTGCCAAAAAATATTAAAGGTAAACTAAGAAAGCCGCCACAGGACATTAATCCACTACGCACCAGCATCGATAATGCAGCGACCATTTAATGAGCTGCCAGCTCATCTAAGAAACATATGAGGAGTGAGCGTAGACGTGTTTAATAATAAGCTCGATAAATACCTAAGATGCATCCCAGACCATCCAAGGCTGGAAGATGCAAAATACACCGGAAGAAGCATTAGCAAACTCTCTGGTGGATATACGAGGTGCCTCACACTGAGGGACCTGGGGGAACCCAAACAAAAAATAAGGCAATAAGGTAAGGTAAGGTAAGGCTCTCTCTCTCTCTCCTCCTCTCTCTCTCTCTCTCTCTCTCTCTCTCTCTCTCCTCTCCTCTCTCTCCTCTCTCTCTCTCTCTCTCACATTATGTGATATACATTTATAATATGAATGGTGAGGAAAAATTTACAAGCTCAAAAACGCTGATATTAATAAGAAACTTTTGAATTTTAATCACTTGAACAAAAAATATTTAACGGTTAACATATAAATAGTTTAGCAAATTACTTTTCGGTTCATTTTGCAGGAAAATGTATAGATTAATAATAATAATAATAATAATAATAATAATAATAATAATAATAATAATAATAATAATAATAATAATAATAATAACAAGTGAGCAAGTCCTGAACGCGGACATGGTCCTCGTAGAGGACATACCTCCGCCAAGGTGACCTAGAGCGCCATATGTCCTAGAATCATGAATTGATGTGACTTCGACCTTTCACATGACCTTGACCTTCACGTGACCTTCAAGTGACCTTGACCTTCACGTGACCTTGACCTTCACATGACCTTGGCTTCAAGTGACCTTGATCTTCAAATGTACTTGACCTTCACGTGACCTTGACCTTCAGGTGACCTTGACCTTCACGTGACCTTGACCTTCACGTGACCTTGACCTTCAAGTGACCTGCTTGACTTTTGACCTTCAAGTGATCTTTGTTCATTTGCCACTGATACTTAATATGACATTGATATAATGCACCAATATGACCTTGACCTTTGACCTTTATAAATTTGAACATCACCCATGGGTTGCGCCTGGACTAGGACTTCCCTGTTGGCTTATGCAAAAGTCAGTGCTTTATTTCTGTCTCTTGATATGGCCACTTATGTCATAGTGACACCAGTGACCCCTGTGACCTTGACCTTGGGGTGACCTTGACCAAAATTTAATCAGTTCTTCCATACACATTGGGGAACTACTTGGCCAAGTTTGAAGTGATTCCGTGTAGAAATGTGGCCTCTACGTTGTCCACAGACAGACAGACAAACAGAGAAACAAACAAACAAACAAACAAACAAACAAACAAACAAACAAACCGAACCGAAAACATAACCTCCTGGCGGAAGGGTAATAACTAGAAATAAAAAACGGTAGCCTTTAAGATAAGAATTCACGAAATTCCATAATGGTGTATGAGAGAGAGAGAGAGAGGAGAGAGAGATGAGAGAGAGAGAGAGAGAGAGAGAGAGAGAGAGAGAGGAGAGAGAGAGAGAGAGAGAGAGGAACTCTCGTATTTCTGAAAAAATCTCGATTTTCCTCTTCACTCCTTTCATAAAATTTAGTAATTTTTCATAAGCAAGATAAGATGTTGTAATAGTATTTATTTATCTATCTATCTATCTATCTTTGAATTCCATTTTGAAAGGACAGTTCATATTAGTTGTCGACATTTTAGGGGCAAAATCAGTCAAATATTAATAAATATAAATTCAATGTTTAAAACCTAAATTTATTCATAAAAGATCATTTGATCTTTTGTTCATATACCGGTAAAGAATTTGTTTCTTTTACTTAGAGTTTATAATTACAGAAGACTAGAATTACTCATTATTCCTCCATTGTTCCAGAGACTACGCTGAAAAGCATATATCATATTCATTAAAAATCCCTTATTCATTACTTCTATTAAAGTTTATTCATTTCCTTCTTTCCTTATTAGGCTATTTTTGGGGGCCATAGCATTCAACAGGGAAGATAGCCCAGTGAGAAAAGTAAATTGAATAGCGTGCCCGAGTGTATCCTCAAGCAAGAGAACTCTAAACCACGATAGTGGAAGGACATGGTACCGGGGCTATGAGAATATTATTATTATTATTATTATTATTATTATTATTATTATTATTATTATTATTTTTATTATTATTATTGGCTAAGATGCTATAAGCCCAAGGGCTCCAACAGGGAAAACAGCCCAATGAGGAAAGGAAATAAGGTTACAGATTGAATAGCGTGCCTAAGTGTACCATCAAGAAAGAGAACACTAACCCTTATGAATTCTTTTCTCAACCTTAGCCCAAGGGCCATACAGGATCTTAATCAGGCAATGATTTTGCCCCTAAACTTTCCCCCTGAAGAGTTGAATTCTCATACCCCTTGGCATTCCTGCCTTATTTGGGTGTGGCATAAGATTCTCCATCATGCAAAAAGTTAGTTATTGGATTCTTAGGATAAGACTGATTGCGTCAAAATTATAATTTTGAAAAATATTGGAATGATATCAAGACGGATGTAACACCGATTTCAGCCCAAAAATGTACATTTTAGAACTTTTTCTCTATTCTAAATCTGTTTTGATAATACTAAATCTCTTTTTCTTATAATAATAGTTCCATTCACAACACTATCATACCTTTTTTTCTTAGATTTACTCGATTATTCCAAAAACTTATAGATCTTTAGAATTCTTTTATCCATTCCAGATCTATATATCCACTACACCATAATACATTCTTTCGATAAAAAGAATATAAAATCTAAGAATTTTTATATATATTTCATTTATGTATCCATAATTTTCCGTCTGTTCACAATACTACTATAACTTTTTTTTTTTTTTTTTAATTTACTCTGTTATTTTTTCACTTTCCTGTATCATCTTTCATTCATCATCTTGTATGTCTATGTCGACAAACAGTCATTTCATTTGTCTTATGACCATATTTCAAAGAGTTCTTTTTTCCTTACACTAAACTTTTCTCATAAGTTTCTTCATGACTTTCTCTGTTCTTAACTTTCTTCAGCTGAGCCATTCTTAACTAGAAACTTATTTTTTTTTCCATTCAACTCTTTATGCTTTTTTTTTTTTATCAATCTGACTTTATTAAATTCATAAATTTGTCTATTTATCTGTCCATTATCAAAGTCATATAAAGCTGCCAATTCTATGAGAACCTCAATTTATCTTTTTCTAAAACAAATGCTACAGTCAAATCCTTTGTTCTGTCCTCAACAGCCTTTCAGGAAGTCCTCAAATGTTTTCCATAATGTTAGATGACTATTGGTAACGCTCCCTGCCTGGTGATTGCTGGAATGGGGTTCGAACCCCACTGGAACTCGTTAGTTTCTTTAGTGTCTGCAACCTCACCACCCTTTTAAGCTACGGATGGGGGTTTCAAGGGAGCCCTCACTAGTCCTAGCTTGGATGGAGAGGGGGCTTGGGCGTTGATCATATGTAAATATGGGCAGCAGTCTCTAGAGCATTGTCCTAATTGCTATGTCAATGTCACGGTCCATTGCCTTTGCTATTCATGAGCGGCCTTTAAACCTTTAAATCTGTGAAGCCTACCCAGATATTATTACTGCTCTTCCCCCAGTTTAATCCAGTTACAGAAACCCGTTTGCAATTCAGTGGACAGAGAATCACAGAATTATAACTGAAACCCTGGATATCATCCCTTAGATATTGGAGGAATCATAGAATTCTATCAAAAGTAGATTAGGTCTTCTATAGATTCAGGAAAAAAAACTGCATGTTAAATTCACTCAATAATTTCAATCACAAGCAGACATGATTTTAAGGAAAATCAAACCATCACTAGACGACATAAGCAATTACAAACATATTTCACACCCACACTTGAAGTTAAAAGCAATTACAAGAATGTTTCACAACCCTAATGGAAGTTGAAACAATTATAATTATATTTCACAACCAAACTCAAAATTGCAAGCAATTACAAGAATATGTCACATCTATATATGAAGTTAAATTCAGCAAAAAGCTCATTTCCCACCAACACCTGATGTTAAAAGCAATTCAAGCATATTTCCAATCTATACTTGAAGTTAAATTCAGTTAAAAACTTATTTCACACCAACACCTGATGTTAAAAGCAATTCAAGCATATTTCCCATCTATACTTGAAGTTAAATTCAGTAAAAAGCTTATTTCACACCATCATCTGATGTTAATGGCAATTCAAGCATATTTCCCATCTATAATTGAAGTTAAATTCAGTTAAAAGCTTATTTCACACCAACACCTGATGTTGAAAGCAATTCAAGCATATTTCCCATCTATACTTGAAGTTAAATTCAGTTAAAAGCTTATTTCACACCATCATCTGATGTTAAAAGCAATTCAAGCATATTTCCCATCTATATATGAAGTTAAACTCAGTTAAAAGCTTATTTCACACCAACACCTGATGTTAAAAACAATTCAAGCATATTTCCTAGCTATACTTTAAGTTAAATTCAGTTAAAAGCTTATTTCACACCAACACCTGATGTTAAAAGCAATTCAAGCATATTTCCCATCTATACTTGAAGTTAAATTCAGTTAAAAGCTTATATCACACTAAAACCTGATGTTAAAAGCAATTCAAGCATACTTCCCATCTATACTTGAAGTTAAATTCAGTTAAAAGCTTATTTCACACCATCATCCGATGTTAAAAGCATTTTAAGCATATTTCCCAGCTATACTTGAAGTTAAATTCAGTTAAAACTTATTTCACACCAACACCTGATGTTAAAAGCAATTCAAGCATATATCCCATCTATACTTGAAGTTAAATTCAGTTAAAAGCTTATTTCACTCCAACACCTGATGTTAAAAGCAATTCAAGCATATTTCTCATCTATAATTGAAGTTAAATTTAATTAAAAGCTTATTTCACACCAACACCTGATGTTAAAAGCAATTCAAGCATATTTGCCATCTATACTTGAAGTTAAATTCAGTTAAAAGCTTATTTCACACCAGCATCTGATGTTAAAAGCAATTCAAGCATATTTGCCATCTATACTTGAAGTTAAATTCAGTTAAAAGCTTATTTCACACCATCATCTGATGTTAAAAGCAATTCAAGCATATTTCCCATCTATACTTGAAGTTAAACTCAGTTAAAAGCTTATTTCACACCAACACCTGATGTTAAAAGCAATTCAAGCATGTTTCCCATCTATATTTTAAGATAATTTCAGTTCAAAGCTTATTTCACACCAACACCTGATGTTAAAAGCAATTCAAGCATATTTCCCATCTATACTTGAAGTTAAACTCAGTTAAAAGCTTATTTCACACCAACACCTGATGTTAAAAGCAATTCAAGCGTATTTCCCATCTATACTTGAAGTTAAATTCAGTTAAAAACTTATTTCATACCAACACCTGATGTTAAAAGCAATTCCCAGCATATTTGCCATCAATACTTGAAGTTAAATTCAGTTAAAAGCTTATTTCACTCCAACACCTGATGTTAAAAGCAATTCAAGCATATTTCTCATCTATACTTGAAGTTAAATTTAATTAAAAGCTTATTTCACACCAACACCTGATGTTAAAAGCAATTCAAGCATATTTGCCATCTATACTTGAAGTTAAATTCAGTTAAAAGCTTATTTCACACCATCATCTGATGTTAAAAGCATTTCAAGCATATTTCCCAGCTATACTTGAAGTTAAATTCAGTTAAAAGCTTATTTCACACCAACACCTGATGTTAAAAGCAATTCAAGCATATTTCCCATCTATATTTTAAGATAAATTCAGTTCAAAGCTTATTTCACACCAACACCTGATGTTAAAAGCAATTCAAGCATATTTCCCATCTATATTTTAAGATAAATTCAGTTCAAAGCTTATTTCACACCAACACCTGATGTTAAAAGCATTTCAAGCATATTTCCCAGCTATACTTGAAGTTAAATTCAGTTAAAAGCTTATTTCACACCAACACCTGATGTTAAAAGCAATTCAAGCATATTTCCCATCTATATTTTAAGATAAATTCAGTTCAAAGCTTATTTCACACCAACACCTGATGTTAAAAGCATTTCAAGCATATTTCCCAGCTATACTTGAAGTTAAATTCAGTTAAAAGCTTATTTCACACCAACACCTGATGTTAAAAGCAATTCAAGCATATTTCCCATCTATATTTTAAGATAAATTCAGTTCAAAGCTTATTTCACACCAACACCTGATGTTAAAAGCAATTCAAGCATATTTCCCATCTATACTTGAAGTTAAACTCAGTTGAAAGCTTATTTCACACCAACATCTGATGTTAAAAGCATTTCAAGCATATTTCCCAGCTATACTTGAAGTTAAATTCAGTTAAAAGCTTATTTCACACCAACACCTGATGTTAAAAGCAATTCAAGCATATTTCCCATCTATATTTTAAGATAAATTCAGTTCAAAGCTTATTTCACACCAACACCTGATGTTAAAAGCAATTCAAGCATATTTCCCATCTATACTTGAAGTTAAACTCAGTTGAAAGCTTATTTCACACCATCATCTGATGTTAAAAGCATTTCAAGCATATTTCCCAGCTATACTTGAAGTTAAATTCAGTTAAAAGCTTATTTCACACCAACACCTGATGTTAAAAGCAATTCAAGCATATTTCCCATCTATATTTTAAGATAAATTCAGTTCAAAGCTTATTTCACACCAACACCTGATGTTAAAAGCAATTCAAGCATATTTCCCATCTATATTTTAAGATAAATTCAGTTCAAAGCTTATTTCACACCAACACCTGATGTTAAAAGCATTTCAAGCATATTTCCCAGCTATACTTGAAGTTAAATTCAGTTAAAAGCTTATTTCACACCAACACCTGATGTTAAAAGCAATTCAAGCATATTTCCCATCTATATTTTAAGATAAATTCAGTTCAAAGCTTATTTCACACCAAC
>NC_090756.1:30088834-30091334 GCF_036898095.1 Palaemon carinicauda
CCATATTCATATATGATTAGCGCCCAAGTCCTATCCCCTCTCGATCCAAGCTAGGACCACGAAGGGCTAGGCAATGGCTGCTGATGACTCAGCATGTAGACCCATAGGCTCCCGCAACCAGCACCCCCAGTCCTTACCTCACAAGGATGGTGAAGTTGCACACACTACAAAAAACTATCGAGCTTGAGCGGGACTCGAACCCCAGTTCGGTGATCACCAAGCAGGGACTTTTCCAATAGAATCTATTGCCCAAAATTCCCCTTTGAATTTTGTAAGCCAAAAATATTTCCCATTTGATAAAAGTTTCATTTTTGTTTGAGTTAAATTTCTTTCTTTTAATTGTTCTATTAAGTTTCTTTTTGCTAAAATAATTTTCGGATTAATTTTTAGATTGAAGATGAATTTTTATTTAGATAAATTCTTACTATTCCTCCTACAACTGCTTCTCATTCATATATTGTTTTGTATGTTAAGCTGCTCTAGTTTTTGTAGAGAATTATCTTCATACATTCGATTTGAATTTCGCTATAAGAAGAAAAAATTTTTGTCAAACTCTACAGAGCAGCTGTTAGAGAGCTCTTACTTAGCCCTTGACCTTTAAAATTCACTAATTTTAATGCAATGTTATTCTTTACTGGAAGTGAGATCTGTCTTGGCTATGCAAATGGATGAACCTCCTCTCTCTCTCTCTCTCTCTCTCTCTCTCTCTCTCTCTCTCTCTCTCTCTCTCTCTCTCTTTTACGAGAATCAGCAAACTCTATGTCAGCAAATACTCTCATCATATCGGTGAAAGGTAATTTGTAATATTTTGATATTAAACGTTAATACTTAGAAAAATAAATAGAAAATATATATATATATATATATATATAGAGAGAGAGAGAGAGAGAGAGAGAGAGAGAGAGAGAGAGAGAGAGGGGGGGGGAGAGGGGGGGGGGGCATTAATCCCATGAACACTAGTTGGAAATCCAGACAGCTGGAAGCTGTTGGTTCCGCGTCTTCTCTCCGGGATTTATCTGAGATGGATGCTGACAGTAAAAGGCCTTTCTAGACAGCTAATTACATTCTTCTTTTTTTTCCATTTTCTATGAATGTAAGTTTGGTAACATGTCAAGGAAATGTTGTTATTACTCGGAATATGAAAATAGCAGGTCTATATGTATGTCATATTATTAACTCTTTCTACCTATCTATCTATACATTTTTCTGTTTCTATAGTTACTGTTTCTCTATCTTTTCCAGGTTTTAAGAGAACAAAAAAAATTATTTGAAAACCAGTGTGTGCAAATAGTCAAAAATGACATACTAGCACACAGATTATACCCTTACTCCTCCCCTCTCACTTTTCATAAATACTACATACAGGCGGGGTGGTGGGGGGTACCTTGGTTAGCCTATGATGTTCTCCCAGAACAGTGTAAGTTTTCCCAGAGAAATCAGACCCATGGAATGTAAGTACAGTTCTCGTGCAAAGACTGATAGTAGCGTCAGTACGGGACGTTAAGGAGGTCATCAAGAATCTTTTTCTGCCAGCCTTGGAATCGGAAAAGAAACTAGGCATATATTGATATATTGACTAAATATAATTTAGATTATTCTACATTTTGAATACATTTGCAGTGTTTACAGTGTAGTTGTAGTCATTATTTTGTGTTGGGTAAATGAAGGGGCTTGACAATGAAGCCAGCTACTAAAGAATGATATCCATGCAAAATAGATCACATGAAATCCCATAGCTATTTCTGCATAATATAATACTTTTAAAATTTATTGCACACTTAAGTTCTTATCAGTGATAGCAAAGTTAAGTGTTATTAAGTAAGGAATTGGGTGCTCCGTATATTATTTTTATCTTGTTTCTGTTGCTGGCTGTAAAATGCAGAAATGCTAGATACTACCTGAGACAATGTTGACCCTCCTCTGTTAATTATATGCTAACGAATAGTTTTCCTCACATATTAGGTAGTAGGTTGACCAGGGCACCAGCCAAGCGCTGAGATACTGCCGCTACAAAATTATGGGGTTCTTTGACTGACCAGACAGTACTACATTGGATCCTTCTCTCTGGTTACAGTTCACTTTCCCTTTGCCTACACATACTTCGATTCAGATTCTCGTCTGTCCTCATACACCCGATAACACTGAGATTACAAAAGAATTTTTCTTCAACCATGGAGTTAATCATTGCACTGTAATTGTTCAGTTGCAACTTTCCTCTTGGTAAGGGTAGAAGAGGACTCTCTAGCTATGGTCAGCAGCTTTTCTGGAAAAGGACACTCCAAAATCAAACCATTGTTCTTTAGTAATGGGTAATGCCATAGCCTCTGTACCATAGTCTTCCTCTGTCTTGGGTTGGAGTTCTCTTCCTTGAGGGTACTGTCGGGCACACTGTTCTATCTTATTACTTTTCCTCTTGTTTTGTTAAAGTTTTTATAGATTATAAGGGAAATATTGATTTTAATGTTGTTTCTGTTCTTAAAATAACTTATTTGTCTTTGTT
>NC_090756.1:30096334-30098659 GCF_036898095.1 Palaemon carinicauda
TTTAAAGTACAATTATATTTAAACACTACATCAATATCTAGTTTTTTCAAAAGGGGTATAACATCTAAAAAACAAACATGAAATGGCAAACAAAGCATATTATTAATTGTTTCCTTTCTCTCTAGTTGGACACTATAAAATGTTTTCTTAGCCTTATTCATACATTTTTCTAAGAAATATTTAGGATAACAAAGATATGTAGCAATTTTTTCTATTTTAGTGAACTCCTCCTCAATGTAATCTGGGCTACAAATTCTCAATGCCCTAAGGTACATGGAGGAAAAAAACTGAATGCTTAATATTTTTAGAGTGACCGGAGTAAAAATGTACATATGAAAAATTATTCGTAGGCTTTCTATATATGGAAAACTTAAATTTATCTGTTTCTCTAACTATTAAAACGTCTAAAAATGGGATACGGTTATTTTCTTCATTTTCTATAGTGAATTTTATTGATGGTACTAATGAATTAATGATTGAAACAAAGCCCTCAAGATTAAAATTTTCTTCTAAAATACCTAGAACATCATCAACATATCGATAACCACACAATTTGGGAAGACCACACTGAAGGGATTAATCTAGATTCAAAAATTCCATATATATGTTGGATAAAAGTGGAGACAAAGGATTACCCATAGCCATACCAAAAACCTGTTCATAGAAATCTCCATTAAAACTAAATTTACACTTTTTAATGCACAAACAAATGAGCTCAATAATAGTAGGGGTTGATAAAGGTAAATCATAAGCATCTAAAATACCCGACAGGAAATCCAATAAGTCATCAACCGGCACTTTGGTAAACAATGAAGTTACATCAAAACTTACTAATCTATGTCTAGACGTAAGGTTAACGTTTTGTAATTTTTCGCAAAGATCAACAGAATTTTTTATATGAGAGGTTGAAATGGATCCTAAGATCGGGGAAAGTAATTTGACTAAATATTTGGATAATTTATAGTTAATAGAACCTGTAGCACTGATAATTGGTCTGATTGGATATCCTGTTTTATGGGTTTTAATTAAACCATATAAATACGGCAAAGACGGACCAGTAGAGATAAAGGCATTAATTAAGGATTTTTCTTGTTTTAAGATAGATTTTAAGTTTTTATTAAAATCTTTGATGTAGTGTTTAAATATAATTGTACTTTAAAAAACATGTTAATTAAGAATAGTTCTGGAAATGATAATAATGTAATATATAGCATTCCTTGTTCAGAGTGTAACCTATTTTATGTTGGTCAAACATCTAAAAGTATACCAGTCAGATTAAAACAACATCAGGTGGCCGTCTCCAGGGGTTCTCTTAATAATGCCATGGCCTCCCACTGGTTAGGGTCAAGTCACAGAATTGGTTGGTCAAAGACGGAAAAAGTAATCCATGTAAATGACTATTTCCAAAGGAATATTGTTGAATCATTTTTAATCTCCTGTACTCAAGGTAGAAATTTGAATCTAAGTCCAGGTCTGTTTTCCGTTAATCCAGTATTATCCTTTTATCTAAAATCTGACTTCTCCGGAATTATTAAGAAACTGACAGCTGTTGGATCCCCTTCTCCTGTATAAATACGATGTCTTTGTATATGTATTCTCATTGCTGAGTTTGATAATGTCCTGAGTGGATGAAAGTACTAACTCCAATCAAGTCTTTTTCATTTTCCTTTCGTGGCTATAATACATTTTATATTCATCACGTGTCAGCTTTCGTGATTTCTACACATATATATATATATATATATATATATATATATATATATATATATTATATATATATATATATATATATATATATATATATATATATATATATATATATATATATAAAATAAAAAGGAGGACGAATAGTCTGGACAACATCTTTCAATTTATTGGTGCCGACGTTTCAGGACTCATCCCATTATCAAGGCTAAAATGGACATATAAAACATTATAAGCAAAACTCAGTAAAAATATATAAAATACAAAAATAGACAGTCAAAATTAAAATTGACATTATAAACACAGTTACAAGTAAAATATGGAGATAAAAATATTAACTAAGAGAAAAGTATCTTAAAATTAAATATACAAAAATCAAAATTGTCTAAGGAGACCAACCTGTCTGGAACAGACAAGAGTACTGAGTGACTATCTGAAGGATAGTACTCAGGAGGAAAATTCTAAATTTGCCAGCTTAAGCGATGTGGAGGGGGACAGAGGATAATTGGCTGTTTAGTTTAGGAGCCTTTTCTTTAATCATTACGATTCCAATACTAGTAGAGAGGAGTTATTTGGCGCTTGAGCTATGAATTCAAAGTTTTTATATGCAATGTTGGTCTT
>NC_090756.1:30104159-30109159 GCF_036898095.1 Palaemon carinicauda
TCTTTATTTTCTTTATTCATATAAACATCTATCGATCGATAATATAACTGTCCTCCAACAGACCACACACGCTCTGACATTCCACTTATCCCAAATAATATCTAGAATGTCCGGACCATGGACTAAAATTTAAGTTCCCATATATCACATTTTATTTAAGATGTGGTAACCTGAAATGCTTTTACATTTGTATTTTTCTTATGGGAAATAATGAAAAAATAATGAAATACACCTGATATATATATATATATATATATATATATATATATATATATATATACATATATATATATATTATATATATATATATATATATATATATATATATATATATATTTATATATATATTATATGTATTATATATATATATATATTATATATATATAATATATATATTTATATATATTACTGCAATTAATCTTCGTGTGGGATCAGACTAAAGTCTCCCACCCACACCAATCAGCAATGGCCAGCATGGTGATAAAATAGCCAAACCCCAGGCATAGATAAAAACATGTTTGAGGTCTTTGTCCTACAGTGGACTAGAAACGGCTGCATTTGTTGTCTTTATGTGTATATCTATCTATCTATCTATCTATCTATCTATCGATCTATGTATCTATCTATCAATATATATATATATATATATATATATATATATATATATATATATATATATATATATATGTATATTATATATATATATATATATATATATATATATATATATATGCATATATATATATATATATATATATGTATAAATATATACGAATATAATTTGTGTTTTAAATTTTATGTATAAGTAAATCCTATCTGAATAAAAGAGATTAGATAGCAAAAAGGTTCACCATGGTTCCTTTTAACTGACGGACAAGCTTAGCCAACTGTATTATTTGTTCTAGACTGCGATGTGCAACGTTCTTTTCAAACGTTTTTCTGTCTGCAAACGACGAGGAAAACGTTTCCAATTACTGTAATGAGGAACCTGCAATCAGGAGCATGAAAAATGTATTGGATCTCTGTATGATTCTTCATCTGATTCAACAGTTTGACTCGTATCCATCCTCTTGGACAGTGGTTTTTCTATTCAGTGATTATGTTTCTTATCCAATTAAATGTGTAGTTAACATCTTCATCCGAGTCGAGCAGTTTGATTTGATCAAGAGGTAATTCTTGTGTTCATTCATTATATCAAGTTATGATTCTTAACAATATTCATTGTATCAAGTAGTGATTCTCAAAGTTATTCATCATATCAAGTTGTGATTCTCAACATTATTCATTATATCAAGTAGTGATTCTCAACCTTATTTGTTCCTGATAATAGTGTCACACTCAAATTAGCAACCAAACTACAATGAACCTTTAATTGCTGCCATATAGCGAGATTAGGTATTAGGTAAATATAAAATAAAATTATTTTCTCAAACTTGTAATATATCAATTGGAAAAAGTTTTAATATAAAAAAGGATATATTGAATTCCTAATGAATAGCTATCAGCAGATATTGTGGTTCCATTGATATTTTCTACTTCTTTTCAAGACTTTTTTCCTCTCACTAAATTTTGAAAATTTCTATTTTTTTTTTATGAAAGTCGATAAAAAGTTCTTTCCATCCTTGAGAAAACGTTCATAAAAAAAAAAAAAAATATTTCTTTCCCTTTTTGAAATAGGAAACTTTCAAGATGTTTTCCTTAGAAGATTCCAATTGATTTTGGAACACCAAAAACTCTCTTTAAAAATCTTTTAGTTTTCTCAAAACTTCAAATAACTTTGCGTTGAATGAATTACGTTCTTGAATACGTGATAAAGATAATCTTTAATTCGTTACCATGATAACAACAACAACAACAACAACAACAACAATAATAATAATAATAATAATAATAATAATAATAATAATAATGATAATAATAATCTAGATCGTTTTAATTGATCTATGGGGACCCAACAGATTCAGTTAAAAGTCTTGAGTTTATAACAAATAATGAGCGCAATTCTTAAGGAAATATATCCAAACACATGGAAGCAATAAAAAGGGATTTGGTTAGCAAAGTAATTTTATCAGTTTAAAGGCCACTCATGAATAGCAGAGGCAAGGGACAGTGACATTGCCCTAGCAAGTAGGAAAATGTCCTAGAGACTAACCATATTTACATATGATTCGAACCACGTCTTATCCCCTCTCGATCCAAGCTAGGACCACGAAGGGCCAGGCAGTGGCTGCTGATGACTCAGCAGGTAGACCCATAGGCTCTCCCAATCAGCACCCCCAATCTTTAGCTCACAAGGATGGTGAGGTTAAAGGCACTACAAGAAACTATCGAGCTTCAGCGGGACTCGAACCCAATCCAGCGATCACCAAGCAGGGACTTTTCCAATAGAATATATTGCCCAAAATTCCCTATGAATTTTGTAAGCCAAAAATATTTTCCATTTGATACAAGTTTCATTTTTGTTTGAGTTACTGAATATAACAATCAAATGAAAAACTATAGCAAACACCCCTTTAAAACGTTATTCTTAAATCAAACTGTATAGAGTAGCAACAGCTGTTTAAGAAAGTAAAGCTTCAATTAAAAGTATATTGTAGAAACTACATTTTAAAAGGTTACTATTTGATCAAATTGATGATATAGCAAAAAAAAAAAAAATTCTAGATGGAGTGTAAAGATGTCTACCATACCATTAGCCATTTTAGATTTTCATGATATACATAAAGATGTTTTTCATGATCTGATAACTTTACATTTTTACCTGTTACTCATAATATCCTTATTAATTCCCAATACTCTCTTGACTAATACTCTCTCTCTCTCTCTCTCTCTCTCTCTCTCTCTCTCTCTCTCTCTCTCTCTCTCTCTCTCTCTCTCTCTCTTTACGAGAATCAGCAAACTATGTCACCAAATATTCTGATCATACTGGCGAAAGGTAATTTGTAATATTTTGATATTAAACGTTGATACTAAGAAAAATAAGTAGAAAATGGAGGAATAAATGAGAGAGAGAGAGAGAGAGAGAGAGAGAGGAGAGAGAGAGAGAGAGAGAGAGAGAGAGAGAGAGAGAGAGAGAGAGAGAGAGAGAGAGAGAGAGAGAGAGGAGCATTAATCTCATGAACACTAGTTGGAAATCCAGACAGCTGGAAGCTTAGGTTGCGAGTCTTCTCTCCGGGATTTATCTGAGATGGATGCTGACAGTAAAAGGTCTTTCTAGACAGCTAATTACATTCTTCCTTTTTTTCCATTTTTGTATGAATGTGAGTTTGGTAGCATGTCAAGGAATGTTGTTATTACTCGGAATATGAAAATAGCAGGTCTATCTGCAAGTCATATTATTAAGTCTTTCTATCTGTCTATCTTTCTTTCAACCTATCTATCTTTCTTTCTACCTATCTATCTATACATTTGTCTGTTTCTATAGTTACTGTTTCTCTATCTTTTCTAGGTTTTAAGAGAACAACAAACATTATTAGAAAACCAGTGTGTGAGAATAGTCAAAAAGGACATACTAGCACACAGATTATACCCTTACTCCTCCCCTCTCACTTTTCATAAATACTACATACACGGGGGGGGGGGGGGGGGGGGTGGTAGTACCTTGGTCAGCCTATGATGTTCTCCCAGAACAGTGTAAGTTTTCCCAGAGAAATCAGGCCCATGGAATGTAAGTACAGTTCTCGTGCAAAGACTGATAATAGCGTCAGTACGGGACGTTAAGGAGGTCATCAAGAATCTTTTTTCTGCTAGCCATGGAACCGGAAAAGAAACTAGGCACCTGATTATAGTCAAACTTGATATATTGACTAAATATAATTTGAATTTTTCTACATTTTGAATACATTTTCTGTGTTTACAGTGTAGTTGTAGTCAATATTTTGTGTTGGGTAAATGAAGGGGCTTGATAATAAAGCCCGCTACTAAAAAATGATATCTATGCATAACAGATCACTTGAAATCCCATCGCTATCTCTGCATAACATAATACTTTTTAAAATTTACTGCACACTTGGGTTCTTATCAGTGATAGTAAAGTTAAGTGATATTAAGTAAGGAATTGAGTGCTCCGTATATTATTTTTATCTTGTTTCTGTTGCTGGCAGTAAAATGCAGAAATGCTAGATACTACCTGAGACAATGTTGACCCTCCTCAGTTAATTATATGCTAACGAATAGTTTTCCTCACATATTAGGTAGAAGGTTGACCAGGGTACCAGCCACGCGCTGAGATACTGCCGCTACAAAGTTATGGGGTTCTTTGACTGACCAGACAGTACTACATTGGATCCTTCTCTCTGGTTACAGTTTACTTTCCCTTTGCCTACACATATATCGAATAGTTTGGCAAATTCTTTTCAGATTCTCCTCTGTCCTCATACACCTGATAACACTGAGATTACAAAAGAATTTTTCTTCAACCAAGGAGTTAACCATTGCACTGTAATCGTTCAGTTGCAACTTTCCTCTTCGTAAGGGTAGAAGAGACTCTCTAGCTATGGTAAGCAGCTCTTCTGGAAAAGGAGACTCCAAAATCAAACCATTGTTCTCTGGTAATGGGTAGTGCCATAGCCTCTGTACCATGGTCTTCCACTGTCTTGGGTTGGAGTTCTCTTCCTTGAGGGTACTCTCGGGCAAAATGTTCTATCTTATTACTTTTCCTCTTGTTTTGTTAAAGTTTTTATAAATTACAAGGGAAATATTAATTTTAATGTTGTTTCTGTTCTTAAAATAACTTATTTTTCCTTGTTTCCTTTCTTCACTTTGCTATTTTCCCTGATGGGGCCCCTGGGCTTATAGCATCCTGCTTTTCCAACTAGTGCTGTAGCTTAGCAAGTAATAATAATAATAATAATAATAATAATAATAATAATAATAATAATAATAATAATAATAATATCTTTATTTCCTTTCCTCACTGGACTACTTTTCTCGGATGGAGCCCTTGGCTTGTAGCATCCTGCTTTTTAAACTAAGGTTGTAATTTATTTAAACAAAATAAT
>NC_090756.1:30114159-30124159 GCF_036898095.1 Palaemon carinicauda
ACTTTTCTCTTTTGTCTTCAAATCGGTTCATCCTGATCACAACAGGAACAATGTTTATCTGGTCGAAAAGACGCCTTCTTTGGGACTCCAATTCTTTATTGCATTATGCAAATCGCTATTCGGGAACCTCGCATTGAATCGGTCGCTATTTGCTGTCGGAATTCCAGCCATTGTAAACATCGGGGCACAAAACAAAACACAAACACAAACAATAATGAAACTATCCCGGCGGTATCCCGGTGTACCGGTTTCAAATTACCCCCCTCCAAATCTTACCCCCCGGTAGTTTGAAACCGTGGGGTAATTTGAAACCAGTTTTTAGCTACCCCCCTGGTTTCAAACTACCCCCCTCGTTTTTGCGCAGGATCTCATCATTTACTTACTTTTACTTTTAGAGGTTTATTTCTCGCCCTCCATCAAACACTAAAGGTCTGTTCAGGCGGGCCTTGGTGTATGAAAAAAATAATTTCTTTCCAGTTAATATTTTGCTCTGTATCGTTATCAGTTATTTCGCTAGCATTTGTATTCAGGCTTAATAGTTTTCAGGTCACTATTATAACACTTTCTAAAAAGATAAGTCTTCAGGTTTTTCTTGAAGGCAGCCACATTTGTGCTATTCTTGACATCGAGTGGAAGGTCGTTAAAGAGTCTCGGTGCAGCATAACTGAACGTTCTTCCTCCTATTGCATGATTCACACTAATTTCGAATAGTCTATGTGGGTCATCTGCATGTCTAACTCTTACAGTGGCGCTGGTAGCTTCAGGGTAGGGGACCAACAATCACGAAGATATTTAGGCTTATCACTTGTAAGTGCTTTGTGAGTCAACAAGCAAATTTTAAATTCAATCCTAGCCTTAACAGGTAACCAATGTAGATCGATCAGTGCAGGAGTTATTCTCTCCCAAAATTTAATGCCCGGTTTTGCACATTTTGAAGCTTCCTTAGAAGTGTATTGGGCAATTTGTAGTACAGAGAATTGCAATAATCAAGCCTTGATATTACATGACTCATCACTAGAATTTTTGTACTGCCCTCTGTTAAATATTTTCTAATAAATGCTATGTTTCTCAGGTGATAGTTACACACTTTCACTGTGTTCACAATTTGGTCCTTCATTGACAAATTACAGTCTATCAGTACACCAAAATTTTTCACAACAGGCACAATCCCAACATCAGCATCACCAATTTTTATACTTTGAATTAACTGGTAATTCTTCAAAGCCACCCTTGTGCCAAAGAACATACATTCTGTTTTATCATCATTTAATTTGAGCTTTTTCCTCTGCATCCATGTTTTTATTTCAGTCATTATCTCATCAATTTTCTTCCCTGTATCTTGTGTTGTTGAAATTGAGAGGTAAAACTGAGTATCATCTGCATATAGTTTAAAACCCACTTTTTGTTTTTTCAAGATGTGTGATAGCTCGATAGTAAATATGTTAAACAAGATAGGGCCCAGGACACTACCCTGTGGTACACCCTTCATAAGAATTCTCTCATTGGATCGGTTTCCAGAAACTTCTACAATAGTCTTCCTGTTCACTAAGTAACTTCGCAAAAATTTCAGTGCTTTCTGAGTCACTCCAATAGACCCCAAGTCGCCAAGTAAGTACTCGTGCACAACAGTGTCAAAAGCAGCACTAAGATCTAACATAATTAAAATTCCACACTTTCCCCCATCAAGAAGACCTATCATATCATTCATTATTGAGCACAAAGTAGTTTCTGAAGAATGATTAGCTCTGTAGGCCGATTGATTTTCCGGGAATACCTCTAACTCGTCAATATGCGCCCATAATTGCTCACTTATGACTTTTTCAATAAGCTTTGACATGTAGGATAAATTTGAAATGGGTCTATATGAATTTAGCTCGTTTACATCACCTTTCCCTTTGTAAATTGGTTTGATCAACGCAGTTTTTTCACAGCTAGGAAAACAGGATTGCGATATACTTAGGTTAATTATGTTCAGGTAAATATTATATACGACTTGTTTGTTTGGAGCTTCACTTATTGAACTGTTTGGGAAAGGGTCGTTTCCACAATATGTATTCTTCATCTCTCTCATAACCTTTAACAAGTCGCACATATTTATTTCCTTAAATTTTATTAACTTCTTTCCCTCCTTCACTGGCATTGCTGACTGTCCCTCAAAGTGATTTTGGGGGAAGCCTCTATAGATTTTATCAATTTTTTCACTAAAGAATATAGCAAAACTCTCTGCACAAACATTGTCAGGCAAGACATATTTTTTCTTTAATCCCATCAAATCATCAAGGTTTTTGTGAAAGTCCTTCATGTTATTAGTTTTTTTACATTCGCCGTTGTAGAATTTTCTTTTTGTTTTTTCTAACAGGATGTTATAGTCATTTCTGGCCTTATTATATAGATTTCTGGCTTGTAAGGATTTGGCTCTTTTCCATCTACCTTCCATCTTACGTCTGTGTCTTTTTGCCTTTAATAGCTCACTATTATACCATCTAACATTTTCGCGTACCACTATTTGTTTATTCTTTATGGGACACATGGTATCGTACATTTTTCCAAAATTGTCGTTGTATTTCTTAGTATAGCACCCAACACATTCTATGTCTACCATATGTTCACATTGTGTGTTCACACAAGACATTTGCGCTACACTAGCTTCAATAAAATTCTCAGCATCAAAATTTTCCCGTTCCCTATATGTGATCCATTTTTTCAATACTCTGGTGCAATTTATATTAACATTAAAGGTGATGAGTTTATGTGTTTTTGAGATCTCAAAGTCTGGTTCCACTTCAAGGTTTTTTATTAGGTCTGAGTCTTTTCCACATATGACCAAGTCGAGTGTATGACCACCTACTGACGTTGATACCAAAACACTGTATATGAATATTAATAAATTGCTTTTGATCAGGGTCAACACAATCATTAGGTTTTATGTATATACATGTACTGTTTCACCTATTGATATCGTTTATTAATATCCAGCCTTTATCCGTTTTATGTTTATATCTTAGCTAATAAATGTCGGAAATTCCGTTACCAGTCATGGGCGCATATTTTTCCGAGACAGGAAGACGAGGTGGAATTTGATTTTGACGGTTATTTTTTCCATTATTTGAAATATTTCATAATTATATTGCAAGCAAATATTATATAAGGTATAATCAACCTATTGATCATAAGTATATATGTATACACATATCATATATATATATATATATATATATATATATATATATATATATATATATATATATATGTGTGTGTGTGTGTGTGTGTGTGTGAGTGTGAGTGTGTGTGTGTGTGTGTGTGTGTGTTGTAAATACTATATCATTCATGATCTCTGTAAATAATTGAGACTTTTAGTAAAGCAAGATTGTAAGCAATTATAACAGTTTTAATAAAACATGATGCAGTACATGCTGTTTGCTTCTACTGTACTTACATTGGCTGTTTGTATACGAAAACACCTAGATTACGGTGAAGTCGTTATACTTTATAGCCCTCTATGGATTACATTGAACACAGCCTGTGTTAATCTTACAACTGTTGTTACTGATTTTAGCCTATAGGCAGGCAGCTGTCTGTTATTATGGGCTAAATCAAATCCTATTTAAACCATCTTCCAGAGTAGTAAGTGATGGATTCGTCTATGAATTTTTTTTCTCTGTTGTTGATCTCGAAATGGAAAATTAATGAAAAACTGTATCATAAAACGTTCAAGAATTTTACCTGAAATGTATCATAAAGAAAAAAAAAGACCTCGCAACATAGTCACCTGTACATTTCCATGCGGTTTATATAAGACTTCTGCCCCTTTGTCATAGCTCCATTCTTTCTTATTACTCATTTCATCAAATGACAAAACAGCAATACCTAGTAATCGAGACTTCATACCATCTTTAAAGTCCTCTGGTTTAAATTGAATCGAGTTAACAGTAGCTTACACAACGTTAATTCTGTCTGCACGACAACTTGCATGTTGGTAATTTATATTTGACCTTTTATTTTTCACGTGCATAGCATCCAAATACTACGAAGTTACTATGCATTATCACTGACAGAATAAATGAATAAACAAAAAGATATATGAACACAAGGAGTTCTATTGTTATATTGCATCTATGGGTATAGTCAAACCATTTTAAGAGCAAACTCCGAGCCCAATAGCAGCATTGCCAGTTCTCTTGGGTCATTTTCAAAGCATACCTGGCTTGACCACTTTAATCTATGGGCGAGCCAAGAAAGGAGAAAAGGGTCAGCTAATAAGTCATTCACCCAGATTTGAACTGTCTAAGAATATAATCTTTTATTTTGATATTCTCTCCAAATGGTTTCCTTCGCTCTTTTTGTTTGCAACCACGTGGTGACAAGTTGAAACTCTTAAATATAACAAAGAGCAAAATTGTTATAAAACAATTATCATACTGACAGAAATAATCTTAATTTTGATATCAAATGAATTCAGTTCTCAATTCTGATTGATTATCAAAAGACAAGATTCTTTACAAAGGATTTAATTAACTATGTTTAATATGGTATATTTACATTGGTGACTTTATTGTTTTAGAATTTATTTCATTAATCGACAAAATTTTTTTACAACAAAGGTTGTTTTAGCAAACGTAGTTATGGTGAATTCGTCAGATGAAGTTAGTGCTATCACAAAAGATTCAACGAATTAGTTAATTCAGACCATTTTCATGTCTTCCTTTATAATATTATCAGTATGCTTAATACCATTAACCCAATTTTCCTTGCAAATCTGAAACAAAGTCGTTTTTGATATGTTGGTTGTATCTGTGACACGTTTGACTGCTTGGTCAATTCCAAATTTAACAATTTCATTATCATTTTTCCATTTAAAAAACTAATAGACATTGTATGCCATTTTTCTTTCTTCTGGGAACGACGCTGAGAACTTACCATGGATTTTACAGAAGCCTATTGTGCAAGACAGTGAATGAGGAAGCTAATCTTCATGCATTTAATAGGATTTGACCAAAGGTCTCAGTGAACTGACCCAGTGGCAACGTGTATGTGATATCTCCTAATTTGTCATTTTCCTTCCCTTGTTTTAGTGAAGCGAAAGCATCGGGATAAGGGAGAATCGGCACCGCAGCAAATGAGTTTTGGTGATTGACACCTTAAGCTGCGCGTTGGCTGCCCTTGTTCAAAAAAAAAAAAAAAAAATATATATATATATATATATATATATATATATATATATATATATATATATATATATATATATATATATATATATATATATATATATATATACATATATGCATTTGTATAAATAATAAAATAATCAACACCATATATTCTGAGTGATTTTTGTGTCAATTTCTCCAGGCATATTGCCGTCCGAAGCTCATGCACCTAAAGCACATGAATGGAATCTATTGGAGATAACAAAAAAAAAAAAAAAAAAAAAAAAAAAAAAAAAAGAGGAGAATAAAAAATCTCGACAATCACGCGCACACTGAAATAAAATAAAGTTTTACCTCCCCGTTATCACTAAACCTTAAATGACAGTCTGTAACTTCAAATATTGTGTATTAGTTAATTATATGACACGTTAGGTCTTAAATACAAAAATATCAACAATCACACGAACATTGAAATAAAATAAAATTTTACTTCACCTTTATCACAAAACCTTAAATTACAGTCTTTGACTTTCAACGTGTCATATAATTCACTAATACACAATATTTGGTCTTAAATACAAAATTAAACTACTTTTCCTACTGCTGCGAAACCAGCATTAAATGCATGATACATATTTCCGATGTCACATGAATTATTTATCATTCTGATGAGGGGGTAACTTGAAAACAGAGGGGGTAACTTGAAACCGGTTTCATACTACCCCCCCCTCCCCCCCGGTAATCTGAAACCGGTTTAAAGTTACCGGGGGGGGAGTAGTTTGAAACTGGGGGTAACTTGAAACCTTTACACCGGCACCGTTTTATCTGTTCACTTAGATTCTGTCACTTGAATGTCATGGGAGATAATTCTCTAAGCTTTAGAAATTTTGCGGTAATTGGTCTTCTTCTAGAAGAGGAGGAGGAGGAGAGCTTCCTCCGGAAAAGGGTCGTGTGAATCGGCCTTTATTGAAATTTTAAAACACTTTATTTTTTCTAGTAAATTTCGGCATGAAATGGAGGGCACAAGGTATTGTAGGAAAGGACTGTGGAAGATAGAAGAGAAGTAGAGGTGATTTAAGCATTTCTCAAATGGGTTTTAGAAATGCTAAATATACTTTTGGAATTGATTATGGATGTAATTAGAAAGGCTATCAAGAGGTCGGTGAAATGCAAGACTCTATTGATTGATATGGTTACAAGCGAGATGGTTAAGTATGGTGACGATGGTGGGATTAAGAGCTGAAAGAAATAGGTGAGATGAATATTTTTTATATATATATATATATATATATATATATATATATATATATATATATATATATATATATATATATATATATATACTAAAAGTTTAGAATTAGTCCATTATAATATCTATATTATTATTATTATTATTATTATTATTATTATTATTGAATTGTAATTAAGCGACTTAGGTGGAGTTTTGCATTAACTCAAAGTTATTTAATGATAAGAATTGTGCAATTTATAGACCTAAAAGTCAACCTAGAAGATAGTTATAGTGCTAGATTGTTTATCAAACTAAATTTCATTTGGTTATACTTAAGAACTAGTTAGTGCCTGTTATTTCTGTCTATTTTTGTCTGTCTATTTCCTGCTTGTCAACTTTTTTCACAGCATTCATACTGAAGAATTCTCATCCTAAATTCTCTTATTTACCATAAGAGGACGACCTTTGAAAGTATATAAAAAATATAAAAGAAATCAAAAAAGTCTCTTGCTAATGCATCTTTTGTGTGTCCCATTAGCCCTCTCAATGGCAGGTACTGTTCAGGGCATGACTAAAGATGCTTGTAACTTTCTTACTCTCTGACTTCCTCTTGCTTTCTCTGAAGAATAGGCTCTACCTGTTCGACCTGAGGCCCTGTCATTGTGCTTCTCAGGGATGACCAGTAAGGTGCATTAGGTCATTCTGCAGTTCAAAGGTCACTCTTTTCTCGTTGGATAAGATATCAAGCAAAGTTTTGGAATATTTACCGAGTAGAGTACATATGAGAACATTAATAAGAGCAAGTCTGGGGCCTTTGTCCTGTAGTGGACTAGAAATGGCTGCATTTGCTGCTGTTGTTGTTGTATATACAACCCCTTTTCCGAGTGTTTGCGTCTTACCATGATCACCAAAGCTGTACTGTACTAATCAGGGCCACCCATACTAGGATTCTTTGCTGTGAGCGATCAGACTAAAGTTTCCCAAAATCACAAATCCGCAGTGGCCAGTGATCAGCGAGGTGATGAAAACCAGCCAAACCCTTGAGATGGATAAGGGCGTATCTTTGCCCTTTGTGCTCCTGTGGGTAGAAATGTCTCCATTTTTTGTTATTCTAGTTGTTGTTGTTGTTGTTGTTGTCGTCGTTGTTGTTGTTGTTGTCGTCGTTGTTGTTGGTTTACATACAACCCCTCTTCGACTGTTTGTGTGTTGTTATAATCAGCAAAGCTGTACTAGTCATATCCACCTATACTAGGTTGGCTTTCTGTGAGCGATCAGACTAAAGAATATATTTGGCGCTTTTGTCCTGCAGTGGACTAGAAATGGTTGCATTTGTTGTTTTTGTTGTTATAGTTATTCTTGTTTATATATAAAAGAGTATTTCAGTGTAATGTGGCGTGAAATACTAGATTCTTCGTTAAAAGGTCTCTTCCTTTGTCTTTGTTTATTTTGCATATATTATGTAATGTGGTAATGAAAAACCAAAAAGGTGTGAAAAAAAAATCTAAAAAAAAGGAGATGGAAATGATTTAGTTTGAAAATTAAAGAAGTGACTTTGGAAAAAAGGAAATAATTTTGTTTAAGAAAATTATTAAAAGAAGTATTTGTGAATTGGAATAATTTTAAAAAAGGAAATCATCTTTCCTAATAAAATGTAAAAATTTTATTAAAAAAGTATAATTATTTTCAAGTTTCATCAGCTCCATATTATAAAAATATAACATTCGAAGAAACTATCCTTGTTTCAACATGAATGTTCTTTGTATTAATCTTCCATATATAATAAAAAGCAAGTGCCTGGGTATATATATATATATATATATATATATATATATATATATATATATATATATACATATATATATATATATATATATATATATATATATATATTATATATATATATATATATATATATATATATATATATATATATACTGTATATATATACATATATATATATATATATATATATATATATATATATATATAGTTGTATATATATATATATATATATATATATATATATATATATATATGTATATATATATATATATATATATATATATATATATATATATATATATATATATATATATATATATATATATATATATATATATATTATATATATTATATATTCGTCAAGTGGAATTTATATTTTTGGTAAAAGCCAGGAGGGAAAAACTTTAATTACCTAATGGCGAGTTCTTTCAAGACTGCAAATCTGTAAAAAATGTAAATATATAAAAATGAAAGAAAAGAGACAACTGAGAGAAATGAGAGACTGTGAACATTTTTATGGTGGTTGAAAGCGGAGAAGTTTTTACTCCTGAATTTAAGAAAGAAATTCTGCATGCAAATGGCACTGCAATATTACATATCTTTTTATTCTTTGCACAATTTCTGTCTGTTTATAACTGCGGTCGAGATGTGTGAGAAAATATGTTTTTTTTGTAGTGTCCCACTAACTCAGAGTTTCATATACTCTCTTCTTTTCTCTCTCTTTCTTCTTTCCCGGCGTTATTCCTAAATTGAGGGGTCGGTTGCCTGATGCGCCCTCTACAATGCCATCTACCCGAGGCATCCTCTTCCTCTAGACATCTTCTCTCCATATCATCCTTCACCTTATCCCGTCTTCTAATTCTCTACCTCCCTCTTGATCTTCTCCACCTGAGAGCCCTCCTCACTCCCACCCCACCATCCATTCTCAAAACATGCTCACACCATCTCAGTCATGGAACACTTATCACTTCTGTAATCTTTACTACGCCGGACATTCTTCTTATATTATCATTTTCTCTCTTTCCTGCTCCAGATTTGCCACAACAAGGCCATTTATTTAGAGACAAACCAGATAGATAAGCACTTCAATTTGTAATTACTGTTAAACACAACAATTCCAACTGCCCATAGTAGAGCTAGTTCAGCTAGATCCTGTGTGTAGCCCCGCCCACCATCTATACCAGCTCTCCCTAAATTAGCCATTTGGTTACTCGCCGCGCAGTAAGGGTGTGACGGAAATTACTGTATCTAATAGTACATAGTACAGAATAACTAAATATGATTCCCTGGCAAATTGTTTGCATAAATAATTGCCAGAAAATTATATCTTATACCAATTGAAAGCATAAATTCAACAAGCATCTCCTTCTGAACAGTATTTAATCCTGATAAAATTATGGTGAAATAATGATGTTTATCTTGATTTTACTTCACTTCGCTGATTTTACATGAAAATGAAAAAAAAATCATTAAAAAAAGTAATCAAAACATCGAAAAATTCACATGAGAGAGAGAGAGAGAGAGAGAGAGAGAGAGAGAGAGAGAGAGAGGAGAGAGAGAGAGAGAGAGAGAGAGAGAGAGAGAGAGAGAACTGTTGTAAAAGATTCCTATATCAACGAAATCATGATCAAAATCTATCATTTCGTTTCTTCAATTCCCTCAACAAAAACTTCTGTTTTTAACTTTTTCTTATTTACTGTGGTTAAATGGAACTAATGTTTTCTGATACGCAAATACCTTATGAATGAACAAAAAATAAGAGAGCAAAAGAAAAATGACAGTAAAATAAATAAGAAAATAGAATAAATAAGAGAAAAAATAAGAAAACTAAAGAAATAAG
>NC_090756.1:30134159-30154159 GCF_036898095.1 Palaemon carinicauda
TATATATATATATATATATATACATACATATAATATATATATATATATTTATATATATATATATATATATATATATATATATATATATATATATATATATATATATATATATACCACGCACACAACTCTTCCTTAACGTGGCGAAATAGTTTCCGTATCGCCAAGATCAGCAAAGCTGTACTAGTCAGGGCTAATCCTGATAGGTTAATTTGCGTTGAACGATCAGACCAAAGTCTCCTACCCTCACCAATCCGCAGTGGCCAGCGTGGTGATGAAAATAGTCATACTTCACACACGAATGAAGACATGTCTGATCAGCGCCCAAGCACCTTCTCTATTGTACCAACCGTGTGTCACACAATTGTACATAATTATTTTGTATATATTATGCTTGTATCTGCGCTCTTCCCTCGTACTAAAAAGAACCTGAATGATCATGTCTCCGTTTTGCTCTGTAACATTGTCTGTCTCTCGAACAGGTCATGTCCTGTTGCCTTGAGGTTTTGTATATAAAGAAGAGTGTTCCTTAATAAATAACTCAGTCGTTTCCAATCTGCCTTTGAGTTCACAACTCCTCTCTCGGACCGTCACATTGGTGACCCTGGAAGTCGACTCGCTCCCACTGCCTTCCACCCCCACCTCCCTCACCCCTCCATTGTTGGTAATAAGACGGAGGCGGACTCTACTCCAGCAGTTGGCACTGCGGCCGCTCCATTAAAACTTTCACCGTTCGCTAGCGGAGAAGCGTTCACTTGGTTTCAACGCGCTGAAGTCCACTTTCGTATCAGGGGCGTGACTCCCTCAACCACCAAAGCGGATTATGTTCTCGCGGCGATACCCGAGGACACCTTCACAGAAATATCCGACTGGCTTTGTGAACAAGGAGACACCCCAATAGCATATGACGTCCTCAAATCATACCTTCTGCAGCAGTACTCGCCGTCGCCAGCCGCCCATATAGCAAAGCTTTTTCAGCTCTCGCAACAACCGTTGGGGGACCAAAGGGCTTCGCTTGCCCTCAGGGAAATGACCAGTATCGCTCGCCTTCAACCTGCCGCAGACGGCTCTCCTCGTGAGGTGAACCTACTCCGTGCCCTTTGGATACGCCGTTTACCTGAACCTGTGCGCGCTGCCATACCCGATGTCGATAGTTTACCCTAAAGACTTGATGACCTAAGCCGACGCCCTTATGGACAGCCACTTCAAGACCTCCATCAACGCCTCCACCCCTGACTACGAGGATGCCTATTCAACGTCAACCGAAGCTGACATGAATGCCGTAGGACATACACGCCTACCCCGTGACGTGCCGAAGCGGCTACAAAGCCGCCCACCACCCACCAATCACTCGCGCCCCAACGAACGACTTCTACAGCCACTTACTACCTCCCATCCACCGCAGTTTTGCTACTACCACTTCAGATTCGGGGCGACCGCGAAGAAATGTGCCAAAGATTGTCAGTGGCCAAAAAACGTGTAAGTAGGCCATCGCTTGTAGCGGTGGCCTCCCATGTTTCTAATCTTTTCTTTTTACAGGATGCAGGAACGGACGTGCGATTTTTGGTAGACACGGGTGCTTGTCGTTCTCGTTTGCCAAGGAAACTCTTCAAGGCACAACGTAGTCTGTCTACATCTGCCGACGTCCGCTTGGTAGCTGCCAACGGATCTGCGATACCCACCTACGGTTACGAGAACCTCACATTATCGTTCAGAAACGGTAAATTCAATTGGAAGTTTCTCGTTGCTGACGTCACAATGCCAATCCTCGGTGCAGATTTCCTCTCTCATTTCCACCTTCTGGTCGATGTCGCCCACCGACGATTGGTCAACGCAGACTCGTACTGGTCGACACCTCTTCAACACGCCCCCTATAACCTCGCTCTCCACATCAGCGCACCCACGGATGCCTACGCCCACCTCCTCACGTCGTACCCGGAAGTTTTCCGTCCAGAACTTCGCCAAACGCCCACGGTTCCTGCCAAGCATGGTATTTATCACCATATCAAGACGACGGGACCCCCAGTCTTCGCAAGATTCAGACGTCTGGCACCGGAACGATTGGCAGCCGCCAAACAGACGTTCGCCAAAATGGAGAAAATGGGCCTTTGCCAAAAGGCCTCCAGCCCATGGTCGTCACCCTTACACATCATTCTGAAGAATGACGGCTCCCTCCGTCCGTGCGGGGATTACAGGCGCCTGAACATGCAAACAGAACCGGATCACTACCCCCTCCCAAACATTGCTGACGTGACCTCCTACCTGCACAAAGCGAAGGTTTTCTCTACGCTCGACCTCCTGAAGGGGTATTATCAGGTGCCTATGAACCCAGAAGACATCCCCAAGACCGCCATCACCACTCCGTTTGGCACATACACCTTCAATTACTCCTGTTTTGGCCTTCGTAATGCTGGGGCAACGTTTCAACGTCTCATGGATGGCATCTTAGGGGACCTCCCTTTCTGTGTATGTTATGTGGACGACATACTTGTGTTCTCCTCCTCAAAAGAGGAACACCTCCGTCACCTGCGCATCGTGCTCGACCGCCTGCAACAAAACAGCCTTGTAGTCCGGTACGACAAGTGTACCATTGGCGCCAACGAAGTGTCGTTCTTAGGGCACCGTATCACTCCTGAAGGAGTCCATCCCCTCCCTGAGAAGGTAGCAGCCGTTCAGAATTTCCCCACGCCCTCGACCGTCAAAGCTCTGCAGGAATTTTTGGGCATGATCAACTATTATCACTGTTTTCTGCCAGCCATTGCCGCCACTCTTGCTCGCCTCTACGCCTCCCTCAAGGGCAAGCCAAAGGACCTGAAGTGGGGTCCCCTTCAAGAAGCAGCCTTCTGCAATGCAAAGAAGGCCCTATCAACTGCTGCGGCTCTCACTTTTCCTATCCCACACGCCCCTCTCCTTCTCTCCACCGATGCCAGCGACGTCGCTATTGGTGAAGTTCTCGAGCAGGTGGTCAAAGGCTCGCCCCGCCCATTGGCCTTCTTCAGCAGAAAGCTGTCCAAGGCAGAATCGGGTTATTCTACCTTCGAACGAGAATTGCTGGCGGTGCACTTGGCTGTCCGTCACTTTCGCCATTTCTAAGAAGGTACGCCCTTCGTCATTCGTACAGACCACATGCCTCTGGTGCACGCCTTCACTCGACAGTCTGACGCCTGGTCCGCCCGTCAACGCCGACATCTCTCCGCCGTGGCTGAATACAATTGCACCCTCCAATACGCCCCTGGGAAAATGAATCCCGTTGCCGATGCCCTGTCAAGAAACACGTTGGCTGCCGTTCAACTCGGACTGGATTACAACGCCCTGGCTGAAGCCCAACGACAGGATCCAGAGTATCAAGCTTGTAGAACATCCTGCACGTCCCTCCGTTGGGAAGATTTTCCCCTCGAAGACTCCAACACCACCCTCCTCTGTGACGTCAGTACTGGTAGACCGCGACCTTGGATTCCTGCTCCCATGCGCCGACAGGTGTTTGATTTCATCCACGGCCTTTCACATCCCTCGTGCCGTTCTTCTGCACAGCTGCTGAAGGCAAAGTTCATTTGGCACGGCATTTCTAAGGATGCTAGGGATTGGGTCCGTGCGTGTACTTCTTGCCAAACTTCCAAAGTACATCGACACACGGATTCAGGAGTGGGCACCTTTCCTCAACCTCAGCGTCGTTTCGCACACATTCACGTCGACGTTGTAGGCCCCCTACCCACATCACAAGGACATCATTACCTGTTTACCGTCATCGACCGCTCCACTCGTTGGCCTGAAGCCATTCCCATGGAAACTGCAACGTCCGCCTCATGTACATCTGCCTTACTCTCTGGATGGATTTCAAGATTCGGTATCCCTGAGCATATTACTTCTGACAGGGGAACAACTTTCACCTCTCAATTATGGACGTCATTAGCGAATCTCCTGGGCATCACCCTACATCAGACAACTGCCTACAACCCCGCTGCCAATGGAATGGTTGAACGTTTTCATCGCACCCTCAAAGCAGCTTTGATGTCCCACTGCAAGGATTGCAACTGGTTTACTCAGCTTCCCTGGGTCCTCCTTGGACTAAGGACCACTCCTAAAGACGCCCTCGACGTCTCGGCAGCCGAAATGGTGTATGGCGACCCGTTGGTCGTCCCTGCCGAATTTTTTCCTTCTACAACCTCCTCCGACGATCTCCAGCGCATACGTCACGTCATGGGAAAATTTACTCCGTGCCGCCAGACTTACAAGCCCCCAGCGAAGCATCACATACCAATGGACTTGCACTCTGCAACGCACGTCTTCCTGCGCAACGACACCAGCAAGCCACCACTAACGCCCCCTTACACAGGCCCTTTCCTTTTGATCCGACGCAGTCCGAAAGCATCCCTCCTAAACATTCGGGGCAAAGAAGACTGGGTCTCCATTGATCGTCTAAAACCTGCTTATCTTCTGCCAGATGACCCGCCTACAGTTCGCCTCTCTAGATCAGGGCACCCTATTTAACATGTACAGTATGTCATTTTTAGGGGGGGGAGCCATGTACCAACCGTGTGTCACACAATTGTACATAATTATTTCGTATATATTATGCTTGTATCTGCGCTCTTCCCTCGCACTAAAAAGAACCTGAATGATCATGTCTCCGTTTTGCTCTGTAACATTGTCTGTCTCTCGAACAGGTCATGTCCTGTTGCCTTGAGGTTTTGTATATAAAGAAGAGTGTTCCTTAATAATTAACTCAGTCGTTTCCAATCTACCTTTGAGTTCACAACTCCTCTCTCGGCCCGTCACACTATCAAGCTAGAACCAGGGTGGGCCAGGCAATGGCTACTCATGACTCAGTAGGTTGACCTATACGCTTCCTAACACCTCCTTCCTTTGCTCCCAAGGATGGCGAGGTTAAAGATACCACAAGGAATTATCTAGCTTGATCAGGTTTTGAAAGCCTCGTCCAACAGATTGCCAGGCATGGACGTTTCCACAACCACCCCCCCACCGGCACCCACCCATGTTAGAATCTGGGTTAACTAGGGAGCCTCTTGATGAGGATTAAGCATATAGAACCATGGATGGTCTCTAGCAATCTTTTTTAGGATTTTTTTCAAATCCATTTTATAGACCATCGACGTGTAATTATTTCGAAATCATCGAACATGAAACTTTTTAATAGGATAAATGTCTTTTGTGTCATGTATCTGTGATATGAAGTCCTTGTATGGTTGTGAGTCTGTCTGTGCAACAGTGTAAAAATGCAAATGACAGATTTTATGGAATAAATTTGACAGAAAAATTAATCTAAAGCGTCTGGTTACGTCAATGAAATGCTAGAGAAAATACAAATGATTTGACCAAAATATGTGAATTTCCAAGCAAGGAATTCGGTATTCGATTACTATTATTACTACCAAAGCTACAACCCTAGTTGGAAAAGCAGGATGCTATAAGCCCAAGAGCTCCAGCATGGGAAAATAGCCCAGTGAGGAAAGAACATAAGGAAATAAATGCACTACAAGAGAGGTAATGAACAGTTGAAATAAATTTTTCATATATAAACTATAAAAACACAAGGGAGAAAGAGAAATGAAGATACGAATGTGTACTCGAGAGTATCCTCAAGCAAGAGAACTCAACACGTTACTTAATCCCACGTCATGTCGTCTGAATATTGTATCGTAAAATATTATTGTGTTATTAATTTCTAAATCATGAGGGAAATATTTTGTCTTTAGTATGTGCGCCCCAAGAATAGTACAGTTTTACTGATCATGGCGATAAGCAAACACTTTCACCACGTTAAAATATCCCCATTCAGAAAGTGTTTCATGGTAAAATATCCCCAGCAATCCTGAAAAATTAATGCGTTGAAAAAATAAAAATATAAGATGAGATCATGGAGGGGGGTAGATGGAGATGGTTTGGACATGCTCTTAGCACTCTCCAAGAAAGATTAGTTCACCAAACTTTCAGCTGGCCTACACAATACACTAGAAGAGTTGGAAGACCCAGGCCTACATGATTGAGGACTATGGAGCGTGAAGTAGGAGATGATGAATGGAAAAGTATTGAATTAAAAGCTCAACATATACACGACTGGCAATATCTAACCGAGGCCCATTGCGTCCATAGGCGTAGGAAGAGATAATCATGATGAATGATCAAGATCTTTCAAACCATATTTTCACGTTCTGTTTCCTTGGTATCCTATTGCAGATGAGATTTTAAGGTCCCTTGAATTGGACCAGAATATGTGCCTATTGACTGAATAAGAAATTGATTCGCAAAAAACAGACAATAATCAAACAGGAAAATGGTGTTATTATTATTATTATTATTATTATCACAAGCTAAACTACAATCCTAACTGGAAAAGCAGGATGCTATAAATCCAATGGCCCTGGCAGTATATCAGTTAATTTCTAATAAATCAGTAAATCAAATTGAAAAATCTTTCAATAGAATTCACATCACTGTCCCTATGAGTCAGAGGTTGGGCGTTTGGGGGCATACAAATCTACCTATTGAGTCATAAGTAGCCATTCCCTGTCCTTACCTGGCCATAGGTTGGGTGGAAGGAGGCATAAAAACTGCGCTGATCTTGTACATACAGGGTTTGTGTGACAACATTGCACTGTTCCTTGACTTGGCAGATATTCTATACAGAGTATTTCAAAAGCAGAAGATCTTTAAGGAACACAGATTAACCCAAAAGAGTAAAATGTGACATCACAGAGGACTAAAAGAAGCCTCATGTACTTAGAAGGATTTTAGACCTATTTTATACTTTGAATTTTTCATGTATATATAAGAAAAAAAAATGAAGCAAACTATTTTTCTGTTCTTTCGAGCCTCACCTAAATCAAACTTGGTATCTACAAAGTCACCTCTTTAAGACCAAAGTATGGAAGGAAGAGAGAGAGAGAGAGAGAGAGAGAGAGAGAGAGAGAGAGAGAGAGAGAGAGAGAGAGAGTTGGTAATAATGAGAATCCCTGCCAACGAGTAAGGACACAGCTTACTATGTTAGGTTAGGTAGGAAACTGTGGTTTTGATGTACTATACAAGTAAGTTAACACACAAGTAAAAATCTACCTACGAAAAACCAGACACGTATAAAAAAGTCAACAGGGAAAAGATACTTAAAAAAAAAATAACCTTTCCACATTTCTTATGAAAAAAAAAAAAAACGAACTTGAACGGAAGAGAAATTGTAAAATATATGGGAACACTTGAGCGGTCTTTGGACAGTTCTTGATTCGTAGATGTGAAGTGTTCTTGTGGCGATGTGCTCTTGAATGTTGCTGAACTCGAAGTGTCAATTGCAACACCAAAACTCTCACTGAAAATTGTAAACAAAACCAAAAACTAATCTTCGCCAAGTGTAAGATAACAGAAAGTTCTCATAATACGATAAAAACATCCGTACAAACACGCAGAGTTTTAAAGGAACATCATTACTGAATCTATTAAATCCAAGAATCAATAAAATACATAAATGTGATATTAATTTCTGAACCGCTCTTTTACAATATTATAAAAATCAAGAATAGCAATATTCATTTAAATGCATAAAATATAAAAGAAAATAATACTGATGGTCCAGTGGTATAGTAAGGTACAATATGAATATGGTACTGAGATATGGGAGGTCTGATGTGGATCTCTGGACTGTTCCTTGCGTTTGTATCTCTCTCTATCACACGATTCTCCTGCTTTTATTATTATTATTATTATTATTATTATTATTATTATTATTATTCTCTGAAAAGCTGTCTGTGGGTTAAAATAATAATAATAATAATAATAATAATAATAATAATAATAATAATAATAATAATAATAATAATAGTAATAATGATAATAATAATTATTATTAATATTATTATTATTATTATTATTATTAATATTATTATTATTATTATTATTATTATTATTATTATTATTATTATTATTATTATTATTAGTCTCTGAAAAGCTGTCTCTGGGTTAAAATGAGGATGATCATTATTATCATCCTTTGAAACGCTGTCCTTAAGTTTCTAATTTTAATAATAAGTAGAAAATCGCTTATTATTTTATGTTAAGATAAAATAAATTTACAAATAACGGCTTCCTCAGAAAAGAAAGAGGAAGAAAAACAAAAGTTAAACACTAATTTTTATTTCATTTATATTTACTAACTACAAAATTACCCTGAGATTGCAGACCTCAGACATGGCAGCTTATTTCTTCGAAACCAGATTGCTTTACCCAGATTCAATTTAGACCGTAGGCGTATATGAATTCCATGTGACAACCATGTTCGTATTCGGGGTTAAAGTTAGGGTAAAGTTCGGTCAACCTTTTGCTCGACCTTGACCTTGACCTTTGACATACGACTTTCAAAATTGATTCACTGCTACGTCTCAACATAAATAATTTTTGAAAGTTTCACTACTCTATGAGTAAAAATTTTGGCCAGGAAGCTATTCATAAGCAATCAGACAAACAGGGGCGAAAACATAACCTCCTCCAAACTTATAGGACAGCTCTGTAAGAGTCGAGTTTAACCCATTGGGCTGGTTAACATCCACCTTTTAATAATGATGATAAAAAATTCATCAAGTTAAAAATTTGCCAGTGATTGTTATAGTGGTCTAACAAGGCATTATATGCGACTGCAATTTCACAAAGTTTAACATATGTTGATATTTTCATATTTCAAAAAAAAAATAATCCCTCATAAAAAAAGTCTTTTCACCCACAAAATATAATTCATATAAAACAATTCCCGACCATTGAATGAAGGTTACTTCCGTGATATAAATGTTTTATGGGGTTTTATAGAATATGTATTTTATTTTTTATAATTATTGTTCAAGAGAGCTTGTTGTGCTATGATGACGTCATAGTATTAATAGTTGTCCATGAAATTCAATCGGCAAAAACGTTGCTATTAGGAATTTTATGCGTCCAGTAGCAATAAACGGTTTGCTCACACATACACACACACACACACACACACACACACACACACACACACACATATATATATATATATATATATATATATATATATATATATATATATATATATATATATATATATATAGACACACACACACAACAACACCAACAACAAGTGGAGGAATTTCTCGTCCACCGCCGTACAAAGGCCTCAGATAGATCAATTCACGTGATGGGTTTGGCCATTTTCCATCTCCACGCTGGCCAGTGCGGATTGGTGACGTTGGGAGACTTTAGTCTGATTGCTCACTTGCAATCCAACCTAGTATGGGTGGCCCTAACTAGCACAGTTTTGCTGATCATGGAGATACGCAAACCCCTTCACCACGTTAAAGTATCCCCACTCAGAAAGGGTTTCATAGTAAAATATTCCCAGAAATCATGAAAAATTAATGTATTGTCAAAATAACAACAGACAGCTACTTATGATAATATCTGCCACGGATTTTGACATTTATTAAAGATTAACCACTAAACTGCCTCTTGAGAATTGAATTGAGATGGAATGATCATTTTCAAAACTAAATAATTGAGCTTTATGAAGCTATCTGGCAACTTTGCAAGAGATACCACCAACCAATCAAAGTCCTATGTATTCAATGCACGTATCGATGAATAAACTGTAATTGAATAGATGCAGTGATAGGTAGAGAGATAGATGTGCCGACAGATAGATGGATAGATAGATAGATGTGTAGATACATAGGTAAAAAGAGGTGTAGATACGATAGATAGATAGAGGTCTAGATATATAGATAGGTAGATGTATAGGTAGATAGATAGACCGATAGATAGATGTGTAGCTAGACAGATAGACCGATTAATAGATGTATAGATAGATAGAAGTGTAGATAAAAAGAGATAAATAGATAGATACCCAGATAGATAGATAGTAGATAGAAGCCATCATGAAACAATTGCTTTCTAAAATAATAATACATATTGTTTACAGTGAAGAGATTCAGATAACCCAAAATTATAACGAATACATTGTCTGAAAAAGCGACTGTGAAGTGGAATGGCTGATTCTCTTCATTCAATTATATTTTGATAAAAAAAAAAGATACAATTTAGTTATCAAAATGGAGTGAACCTACAAAAAGATATATACATTTTTCATGGCTACTGATGGGTAGAAAAATTAAAAAAGGAAAATGGCTAAGAAATATTTGCCGGGAAAGGGGAGAACTATAATGACATAGAGCAATGTCAGTCTTTGTACTCATTCTTCACCGAAAATCTCAACATCAGTAACAACGTTAAAATAGATCTTTCATTTATAAACTATGAAGAGAGACTTGTTGTTGTTGGGGTATTAAAGCCAACACTTGTTGTTGGCACGGGCCTTTCCCTTGGTTGGCCCGTAGAAGAGAGACTCATGTCAGCCTATTCAACATAAAAACATTCGCTGCAAGTTTCAACTTCTGAAGTTCCACCGATTCAACTACCTGATTAGGTAGTTTCCAGTGTCTAGATAAAACCACAAATTTATCCAAAAAAGCTAAAAATATCTTTAAATTTCTAGAGTGAGTTAGAATACGATCAATATAATTGCAATACAAAATGTACAGTCGGACATGAATTCCAGGCACACCTCGCTCTGATGACCACCACCTCTGCCATCTCTCGCTACACTAGTTGATTGGTTACTTGCAGCCCATTAAGGGTGTAACAGGATGCACAGGAATTCTTGTATCCAACTGTACTTAATCACCCAAATATTCCCCACTATCAACAGAGAAAGGTTTCCTCTTCTATCGATAGTCAGATGAACCGAGTTAGGTCACGAACGAATCCAATATGTCGGCTGTAGGAATTTCATTGTCTCTTCTCCATTATCGAATTGGGATTCGAAAATTTGCAAAGTCAGCAACATTTATGAAGGACGTCTCGGGAAACGCACAGCTGTCACATAGCTAACCCAGAGAGAGAGAGAGAGAGAGAGAGAGAGAGAGAGAGAGAGAGAGAGAGAGAGAGAGAGAGAGAGAGAATTTCAAAACTGTTATCGTTGATAGTCTATCTTACCCCACATCAGTATATAGGAAATACAAAAATTAACTATATTTAGCATTTCATTTAGCAGAACATGGTCACTCGTGGTCCACACTAGGCCTTTTCAACCCTTTCAAGCTACATTCCAAAAATAAAACTCAATAAATACAAAGATCTTATTCGTATTTTCAGGAATGAAATGAGCATCAATGTTCCTAAATGTTGCTGTTCCCATCACACACAAAATGTCTAAATTTTTTCACCTTTTTTTCTGTTATTCAAGTCTTACATTCGTTTGTTATCTGATATTTTTCTCTTCTTCTTCTTCTTCTTCTTCTTCTTCTTCTTCTTCTTCTTTATTGAGGATTTAATCCTCTTCACAATTTTACTTTCTTTTTTCCCCATTGTCTTCCTTCTGACAAAAACAATTAAAGTCTCTCCTTCTGGTCTACTAATGATTCCTTTTTGTTTATATGTATGTATGCATATAGGGGGATTACTCACTAAGCTACAACCCTAGTAAGGAAGGCAGTATGCTTTATGCCCGAGGGCTCCGACAGGGGAAAAATAGTCCAATGAGGAAAGGAAATAAACGGAATAGCGTTGTTAGTTAAAGCCACGGTAAAGAAAATATCTTGAAAGTTGGAATAATATAGCTATAATTAAATCAAAGGCTTATTATATATCATTTCTAATGGGGGAAATTTTTGGTTTTATTCTCAATTAAAATCAAACAATTGAAGAAATAAACAAGACTAAATCACAATCTTCATGTAAGACATATTACGTTTCACAGGAAATCTTTTCTAACAACCACCAAATCTGCTGAAACTTTTTTATTTCCTCAGATTTTCGAAAAATTCATATAGAAATATTTGTACAGAATATTCTAAAATATTTGTATAAAATATTCGAATAACAATATTTGTATAGAAATATTTAAATAAAAATATTTCTATAGAATATTCGAATAAATTTATTTGTATAGAAATATTCGAATAAAAATATTCGTATAATAATATTTGTATAAATCATTCCCATAAAAATATTCGAACAAAAATATTTGTACGAAAATTATCGTTTAAATCATTTAAATTAAACAATTGTAAAAAATAAATCGTATAAAATATTCGTATAAAAGAGCGAAACCAAAACTACGACATATGATTTATTACCTCTCCTTTGTCATCAAGCTTTCCTTGTCTCTTCCTCTCTTGTTTAATCCGGAGCAGAAATGATATATATAGTGTTTTGTTCTTTTTATTGAGTTTTGCGCTTCAAAAGATAAAGGAAAAACTTGGATTCAAGACTGACAAAGGATCTTTTCTCGTGACAATATTCGAAATGAAAATATTCTTTAATTATTTCCTCTACATGTAAAAGGGGGGATTGAATCTTACTCTTGCTGTGTGTGTGTGTGTGTGAGAGAGAGAGAGAGAGAGAGAGAGAGAGAGAGAGAGAGAGAGAGAGAGAGAGAGAGAGAGAGAGAGTATGTGTCCTTCCATTTTCTGTCAAAACCCTCGCATGTTCCTAATGGTCTTCAGAGGCTTTCATTTGTTAATAATAATAATAATAATAATAATAAAAATAATAATAATAATAATAAAAATAATAATAATAATAATAAAAATAATAATAATAATAATCATCTATTTTTTATTATAACTATTTGTGGATATAATTTATGCTATTCAATACCTCGAAACTTTATTGCGTTAAAATCTACCAATGTTTATTACACTGCTTCGCCAATTCCCATCCATTCGATTTTACACCCTGAATCAGAATCTGATATTTCAACGTTTTAAACAAATATTAATCCCTTATAAAAAACAATATTTTCCTCCCACAGAATTTGTCACAAATACCAATAAACTAACCTCAAGTGTTAAATGGTTATTATAAATTAATTTTATTATAGAAATATTTTATTGTCTTAGATTAAATATATACATTTCACTGTTTGCCTTCGGCTGTGAGATTCTATTGGTTACGAGAGATGGACTTTTTATTTTCATAGATTAAGTGTTGCTATTAGTCACTCCTGGAACTCATTGATCCCAATGCTAAATAAGTTGGTCAAATAGATGTACCTAAGTACAATTAGTCCCTAAAAGCTAAAACGAGAGAGAGAGAGAGAGAGAGAGAGAGAGAGAGAGAGAGAGAGAGAGAGAGAGAGAGAGAGAGAGAGAGAGAGAGAGTTTAAACCTGAAGCTATATCCAACCTAATTAGCCACTGCTTCCAAGAAAGGAGAGAATGAAGATTCCGGGACAAAAAAATCCAGATAAAAAGTTTCTTTTTTTCTTCTATGACTTCTGCAAAGAAAACTGGCTCATTCCAGAAGTGTTCTTACAGCCTTTTCCTCGCCGTATTCCTCCTTCACATGATGCAGGTCTCTCTTTAGCATAAACATGAGCAGGGACAGAAAGATTTGGCCAGAGAAAAACTTTCTTTTTTAGGGCGTGTTTGAAGACGCGTATGTACATACTGTATGTATGTTCATGTTTTTTTGAAAATCCTTTTGAGATAAGAACGTTTATTTATATTGTAAGGACACCGCTCCCTTCGTCGTCCAGAAAATCAACAAATTGTTTATTTATTGGAATTCTCCTTTCGCCACACCGTGGTTTCCCATGTATATGTATTCTGCTCTAACAGAGCTACATTTTGACATATGTATTATTTCATTACATGTTTCTGTTAACTCATAATTCGTATATTTGTAAGTGTAAGAAAACACATATATTTTGGCGGGCAATTCAATCCGATTTGGCGCCAGCGTCATCCTACCTTTACCGTCCGCACCTTGTAATATACTCCCACGCACATTTGAATAAAGTATCAGTTGATCTTGGTGAAGCTTGTCTCACTGTCCTTCCAACTGGTGACCCCGGAGTTGAAAGTAGCATCAGCAGTTTTGGCTTTGCCATTAACGGACTTATTACGGCCGTGCTACCTTCTCTATACTCCGTTACCTTAGGCGTGAGCCTGCCTTTGGTTCTCCCACACTTCGGTGCATGTAAGGCAGTAGGATGAGCTTAACCGACATATCAATTCTCACCTCTTCGCCAACTCGTCGTGTGGCCATGATGCAGGAAGCAACACGCCCATCGCACCCAATGGCCTCGCTTCCACGCCCAAAGTCAAACTGCCGCCCTTTTTTCAACACAACACCGCTTCCTGGTTCCTGAGAGCAGACGTACTCTTCCGCGTCGCTAGACTCAGCGACTCCTGCGCCAAGGCTGACATCGTTCTCACCTCCATACCTGAAGAGGTATTCGACAAGAATTCCCCATGGCTCGACACCCAGGCCGGCCATGTTTCATACGATGACCTGAGAACGAAACTCATTGGTATCTACTCCCTCTCCGTCTCAGCAAGGGCACAGAAAGTCCTGGACCTCGCCGGCAAGCCCATGGGTGACACCTCTCCTGTCGAGGCGTGGGACGAGTTAACCGGCCTGCTTATGCTCCCCGAAACAGACAGCAACGGCCAACGACGTGAGATTAGCTTATCTCGCGAGATCTTTCTTCGACGCCTACCACAGAACGTAAGGGCCCAATTGACAGACGCCGACACGCTCCCGATGAACGAACTCCCGTCGAAGGCTCAGAAGCTCCACGAGGCCTCCAAAGCATCTCGCCTCGGAGCATCATCGTCAGGACCGCCTTCATTCTCCTCCTTCAGCAGCTGCTCTTCCATAGACTCCTCGGCAACGGCCCCTGAGGACGACGAGATCAACGTTCTATCAAGAAAGAAACCGCCGCAACCAACACGACCGAACCCTAGGACTAACCCAGCATGGTGCTTCTACCACCAACAGTTCGGCAGCAACTCCAAGAAATGTAGAGCACCATGCAGTTTCCCTAGAAGATGACGCCAGAAGCATCCACCTGCCACCATCGCAGCCGCAGGTAACCAAAACAAGAATTGTTTCTATATCCTCGATACCATTTCCAACCGTAGATTCATGGTAGACACCGGCGCAATGCAGTCAACGTTCCCACCTTCCAAGTCCGACCTAGACCGTGGTCCCGACAAAAACGCTCCCTCACTCATCGCCGCCAACGGATCTCCCATACGGTGCTATGGGATTAGGACCCTCAAGATATTTATCATGGGCCGTTCGTATCCTTGGCCCTTCGCCATCGCAGACGTCAATCGCCCCCTCCTCGGTGCGGATTTCCTTGCCCGCCACGGACTCCTCGTCGATGTCGCTAACAAACGTCTCATCGACACGGGAACCTGCCATTCCCGCGCCCTAGAATACGGCCCTGCAACAATGTCCGTATCCGCCGTAACGACGCACCCCTACACCGACCTCCTACAAGAATTTCCCGAGGTTTTCAAGCCCGAGCTCCGACAATCGCCAGGTTCCTCGTCCAAGCACGGGATCTACCACCACATCACAATGACAGGACCTCCTACTCACGCCAAATTCTGCCGCCTCCCACCCCAGAAACTGTAGGATGCAAAATGCGCCTTCGAGGACATGGAACGCATGGGTATCTGTAAGAAAGCATCTAGCCCCTGGGCATCGCCCCTACACATGGTAAAAAAGCCGTACGGGTCATGGAGACCTTGCGGCGACTACAGGCGCCTCAACCTCATCACAACGCCTGATCACTACCCGCTGCCCAACATACAGGACCTAACGAACGCGTTGCACGGTGCCAAGTATTTTTCCAAGATGGACCTCCTCAAGTCTTACTTCCAGGTCCCCGTATTTCCGGAAGACATTCCGAAAACTGCCATTGTAACGCCGTTTGGATCCTACACTTTCGCATACTCAACCTTTGGTCTACGCAACGCCGGGGCGACCTTCCAATGACAAAGGGATAGCATTCTGGGTGATCTACCTTTCTGTGTCTGCTACGTCGACGACATCCTGATATTCTCGAAAACTAAGGAGGAACACCGGACGCACGTCCGCACCGTCCTCAAATGCCTACAGGAGAACGGCCTGGTCGTACGTTTCGACAAGTGCACGTTTGGTGCGGAAAGAGTGGATTTCCTTGGTCACCGCGTATCCTCACACGGGGTAAAACCCATGAAAACCAAGGTCGACACCATCAGAAAGTTCCCGATACCTACGACCATCCGCCAACTTCAGGAGTTCCTGGGGATGGTCAATTACTACAGGCGCTTCATCCCCAACATCGCACAAACCCTGTCACCCCTCGACAACGTCCTGAAAGGAAAAGCGAAAAAACTCGAGTGGGGTTTGCCCCAGCAACAGGCATTCGCCCGGACGAAGGATGCCCTTGGGAATGCCACCTCCCTGGCTCATTTCGACGACAACGCGCCCCTGCGACTAACGACCGATGCCAGCAACGTCGCCTGTGGGGCTGTGCTGGAGCAACTCGTCGATGGTTCTCCTCAACCGCTGGCATTCTTCAGCAAGAAATTGAAACCCGCCGAAACAAGAAAGAGCACCTTCGATAGGGAACTCCTCGCCGTCTACCTCACCGTCCACCACTTCAGGCACATCTTGGAGGGCACTCCCTTCACAATCGCGACGGACCATCAACCCCTCGTACATGCTTTCACGAAATCGACAGACGCATGGGCCTCCCGACAACAACGTCATCTCCCAACAATCGCCGAATTCGAGTGCACCATAAGTTACATCCCAGGAAAGAAAAACCCAGTCGCGGACGCCCTTTCAAGGATTGAAATTGACGCAATCCACCTGGGAATCGACTACGCCAATCTCGCAACCGAACAACGCACCGACCAAGAAGCACAGGATCACCTGACGGGGCCATCTGCGCTCAAGATAAGTGCGATTCCCCTCGGACCAGCAGGAGTAACTATTCTTTGCGACACCAGCACCGGCCACCCACGTCCCTGGATACCAGCCTCCTGCAGAAGGAAAATATTCAATATCATCCATGGACTTTCACACCCCTCACGTCGTGGGACCATTGCCCCCTTCTGGATCTGCTCGCTACCTGCTTACAATCATTGATCGCCACACGAGGTGGTTGGAGGCATTGCCGATGACCGAAGCTTCGACTCAAGCATGTGCCGAAGCCCTCCTATCAAGCTGGGTGAGCAGGTTTGTCGTTCCTGACGACATCACGACAGACAGAGGCCCCGCTTTCCTCTCAGAAATATTGCTCGCTTTGGCGAACCTGATGGGGACGACGCTCCATAGCACCACGGCATACAACCCCGCGGCAAACGGCATGGTCGAAAGAACTCACCGAGCCCTCAAGGCATCCCTAATGGCGAGTTGCACCAAAGGGGACTAGAAATCACAACTTCCTTGGGTACTCCTTGGCCTCCGCACCGCCCCTCGCGCAGACGGCGAACCTTCGCCCGCCGAAGAGGTTTACAGGGAGGCGCTCGCAATTCTTATACAGTATTTCAATATTGCAAGAAATACGAAAAGAATCTTGATGTTGTTAGGTCTTAAGTTGTCTGTTTTCATATCCCAGAAACATTCTTTTTCTATTGATCGAACAGACGCAATATATCATCAAAATAGGATAAGTTAGGTTAGGTTGGTTACGTGTAAAAGTATATTAAAGTAAAGTTCCCCTAGTGTCTAAGAAATATTTTGTGTATGTGATTCACAAATATGAAAAACGTGACAATTAATAACTGTTTTTCATGTTTGTATGTTTATCTTGTGTGTGTACAACATCCCCTAATACCTTTGGGTACTTAATTAGAAATTATTTCCTTCTTTGAAGATAATTAGCTGAACTAGATTAAGTAATTACCAAAATCGAAATTTGCAATAAACAACAGTTGGAACCGTAAATTTACAAAGTTGGCCATAATTATTATGATGCAAACATTCCGAAACACCCAGCGGTTGCTAGAGAGAGAGAGAGAGAGAGAGAGAGAGAGAGAGAGAGAGAGAGAGAGAGAGAGAGAGAGAGAGAGAGAGAATCAATCATCGTATTCATCTCCGTCAAGAACAGAATTAAAAAAAAACCTTGATTACTTAACTGAACTTTAAAAAAAATTGAATATTTTTACCAACGGTCCACACCAGGACCCTCCAACCATTTTTGGCTACATTCCAGTTGTGGCCTAGAAATCTCAATAAATAAATATATTTTCTAATTAGGAATAATTTTCATAATTTGTTTCCAAGAAACAAATAAGACTCAACGTTTCTAAAGTCTGCTTCCACAAACTCTTGCCTCAAAACATTTTCAGTTCCATCAAAATAATATTTTTTCTACCTTTTTTATCTTTTATTCAGTTTTACAATTACTATTTTTCGCCCGGTCCTGTCATCCATCCAAATAATTTCATTTACGTAAATTTTGTTAGACATACTCTCATTCATTCTTTACTTTCAACTTTTACAATAGTTCCCCCTTTATGAAGGTCTACCTTCCACAAAACAATTATGATTCCTTTTGAGAATATATATATATATATATATATATATATATATATATATATATATATATATATATATATATATATATATATATATATATATATATATATATATATATATGTGTGTGTGTGTGTGTGTGTGTGTGTGTATATGTGTGTGTATGTGTGTGTGCGTGTGTGTGTGTGTGTGTGTGTTTGTGTGTGGTTAAAGGGTTTACATATCACCATGATCAGCAAAGCTATACTAGTCAGGGCCACCCATACTAGGTTGGTTTGCTGTGAGCGATCAGACTAAAGTCTCCTACCATTACCAATCCGCAATGGCCAGTGTGGTGATAAAAATGACCAAACCCCAGACATTACTAAGGATATGTCTGATGCCTTTGTCCTGCAGTGGACTAAAAACGGCTACATTTGTTGTTGTTGTATATATACAGTATATACATATACGCTTATATAATATAGTTTATATAATTTTTTCCATATTCATATATTATTTGATAACTCATGGTCTATAACCTTTTGTTCAAATACGAGTAATCCCACATTCTCAAAATCTATTCCTGATTTTCGTCTCCATTCTATTTAATCTCCTTTTCTTCTCTCTCCCTCTCTCTCTCTCTCTCTCTCTCTCTCTCTCTCTCTCTCTCTCTCTCTCAATGGATCTCTTTCTGTTCACTTCCCAATGCATCATCTCTTCTGACTCATTCCAATTTTCCTTTTATTTTTCATTTCAGAAAACAATTGATATGATATTCGAAGTTGACAATGATGGCACACTCTCTCTCTCTCTCTCTCTCTCTCTCTCTCTCTCTCTCTCTCTCTCTCTCTCTCTCTCTCTCTCTCTCTCTCTCTCTTTCCGTTGCCATGTGAAAGACGTTTTGGACATAATTATTATAGTGGAACTAGTGCACGCGAGTTGTTAAAAATGTCGGCTAGATATTCGAAAATATATGCTCACACAACCACACACACCTCCATATCACCAGGGTATGACTATTCCCTCTTCCCATACCCGAGGGACAGGGAGAGCTGGGCGTGACCATATATATATATATATATATATATATATATATATATATATATATATATATATATATATATATATATATATATATATATATATACATATATATACATATATATATATATATATATATATATATATATATATATATATATATATATATATATATAGTCAGTCACTTGTTTTTATTGTACAGGGGAAATCACGGCAGTTGAATTGTGTCTTGAGACATATATAACGCATACAATAATAATAGCAAATCTTAAAGAAAATATATTGGAAGGGTTTTGCAATTTGACAACTTGGACAAACTACTGTACTGGATTAAAAGGGGATTTCAGTAGTTGAGATCGGGTGGAAATTCACTGTATCTAATTTTCTTGTCATTTTATGTCGACATTTTATGGAAACAGCAGACAATATTTCCAATTATTAACGCAATCTTCATAAGTATTGACTTAAAAGTGTAACTGGAGACAGTCCTACGAATTTTCATATAAAAAAAAACTTAGGAATAAAGAAAAGAGTAAAATAAATTGCCGAATAAAAAACACAAATAATTGTTGAAAGTATTAATGAAAATACGAAAACTTGAGTAAATCACTTGTTTTATAAAAAAAAAAAAAAAAAAAA
>NC_090756.1:30161659-30174159 GCF_036898095.1 Palaemon carinicauda
ATAGTTTATATAGGAAATACTTATTTTAATATTGTTGATATTATGGAAATATTTTCCTTTTACTTTTTTCCTTCCTTCACTGTGCTATTTTCCCTGTTGGGGCCCATCGGCTTATAGCCTCCTGCTTTTCCAACCAGGGCTGTAGCTTAGCAAGTAATAATAATAACAATAATAATAATAATAATAATAATAATAATAATAATAATTATAATATATATATATATATATATATATATATATATATATATATATATATATATATATATATATATATATATATATATATATATAGAATTTGACTCTTATAGCTACACTTAGATATATAAAAAACATTTTATCTATTCTTATATTATTGATTATCTTATATGATTTATCCTAAACGCAGGACTCTCTCTCTCTCTCTCTCTCTCTCTCTCTCTCTCTCTCTCTCTCTCTCTCTCTCTCTCTCTCTCTCTCTCTCTCTCTCAAGAGATTACTCATGAAATCAACTTTTGGAATGTATTTAGATCATTACCTGTGGTTAAATGAATGATTTATTGAAATGAATAATTGTATGTTACTACAGATAACATATTACATTCATTAAAAAATATTTACCTTTGCAAAATATAGAATCTTTTACTTACAGATATAAACAATAAATAGATAATATAAATAAATATCTATTAAAAAAGCACAGGAAATGACATTTCCATTAGATGTTTTCCCTTTTCCGAAGTCACTCAATTTTTCAAAACCTTTTTTAACATTTTTATCATATGAATAAGCGAACGAACGTTGAATAAAATGTCACAGTAATAGAAAAGATTTTAAATTGTATTTGAAAGTTATATTAAGAACAGGGATAAAAATAATATGAAAAATTTAAGACAAAAAATGTGAAATTAAATTGCCTTTTTGGCATTGAAAAATATTTCTCTCACATTCAAAAGGTCAGGTTACAATTAGACAAGATGCTTAATCTTTAAGTTTATAGAAAAAATTATTATTCAAATATCAACAAATAGAAAGAAAAATTCTGTAAAATAGAACGTATAGTTGGACACAAGAACTCTTGGTTCACCTCTCTCTCAGGATGCGCACTCAGCCACACCCTCATTGCGTGGCGAGTTACTCTATTTATCTCAGCCCACCACCTCTACAAGTCCCACACAACAGTTCTGTTAACTAGCTGTAAAGTAAAGGAATAACAAGGTACACTTCTTCAGAGCAATGTTTTTCGAGACCACTATTCATTGTAAATATAAAAAAAAGTTGGGTGTTTTTTATCTATGTTTATCATAGTTCACTGTAGAGGTCATTTACGCCATTTAATATGAATTTTCAGACCAAACCATTTTCCACACTTGGGCACACCATTCTATCTTACTTCCCTTCCTCTTACCTTTTTTTTTTTTTTTTTTAAGTTTTCATTGTTTATATATGAAAGATATATTTTAATGTTGTTACGGCTCTTAAAATATCTTATTCTAAAATGTTCATTAATTCTCTTGTAGTTTATTTTTTCTTTGTTTCCTTTCCTAACTGGACTATTTTTTCCCTGTTGGAGCCCTTGAACTCCAGGAGGAATAGGAATAAGAAAACAATGTGACTGAGTCTTGGTATTACTATTATCCTTTTATTAATACTTATAATTTTATTAAACACAACGGCAAATTAATGCCAAACTATATAGACGAACGAGGAATAAATAATACATACCTTTGGAAAGTAATAATACATTATAAAAATACATAATTTTTGTTTATTTTTCGTACGCAGCTGCTCATATAAAGCATACCAAGTTACTAGAAATGCCATAAGCATTTCCATCAGCATAGAAAAAAAAATGTTGCAATGTTGCAATACTTAACTCAAGTGTCAATTGCAACTTGACCTCTTGAATATGCGGGAAAATTATTTCGAAATCGAAAAATGATATTGTGTTTCAAATTTCTTGTGGACACTGATATGTTACTGTTACAAAAAATATTTTTATCAATACAATATGATATTCACGAGAGGTTTTTTCTATTACACATAAAACGTTTCTGTAAAACCATGAAACGTATCATGACATTATATTCTTATGTTTTGTCTTATAAATTTTCATAAGTAACTAGATACTTTCTCTTCAATCGTCTCTTTCAAGTGATTCTCTTCTATAGCCTTTTCTCTTTTATGTTAATTTGCGATATCTTTTTAACTAAGAGCATTTTCAAAGGGTCTTTCCTCCCGTTCAGTTTGGTTCCCAGATTATCAAGACTATCAAGTTATACCTTATTTCCTTATTAACTTTCCTCACTGAAATATTTTTCCCTGGTGGAGCCCTTTGGCTTATAGCATCTTACTTTTCCGACTAGGATTGTAGCTTAGTTATTAATAATAATAATAATAATAATAATAATAATAAAAATAATAATAATAATAATAATAATAATAATAAAATAACATTAATATTAATATAATAATAATAATAATAATAATAATAATAATAATAATAATGATGATGATGATGAGGATCATGATGAAATTAATGATGAGGAATATGATGACAACGATGATGATTATAATAATGATAATGATGATGATAATTAGAGTAATGATAATGATGATTAGAATTATGATGATGATGACGATGATGATAATAATAATGGTGATGAGAATTATGATGATAATGATGATGATGCTGATGATAATAATAAAAGTGATGATAATGATGATGTTGATATAAAATGATGATGATAATAATAGTTGTTAATAACAAACCATAGACAGAATAACTAACCCAATAAAAAGAACAAATGACCAAAATCTGAAGTGAACTTGAAAAAAATAGAAAATTATGAAAAATAAAAAAAAATGAAAAAAAATTATATTAAAAAGGTAAAAGATATGATCAATTTTTATAAAAAAAAAATGATAACAAAAGAAGATAAAAGGAAACTTGGTCAGAAACTAGGTCTGGGAGACATTGAATTTGACAACCTTACAGATAGAAATTGATGAGAGAAATTAGAAAGTGGAATTTTAATGGAAATTCCTTCACAAACCACAAAAGACAAAGAGCCATTTATTAACAGCAAACCGAATTTCTCTTTCTGTTCTTGAAATTGAAATAAATCTTTAAATAAAAGATAAGTAAATCTGGCATTTTTTTTTTTTTTTTTTTTTAATTCCTGGAAATAAAAGAGGGAAGAATCTGCCAATTTCAGGAAAACCAAAGATATTTGATGAGTCTCAGCTCTAAAAAAAGAAAAGAAAATTTTTGTGGTTCGTTAATTCGAAAAACAAAGTTTGATTAAAAAAAAAACATTAAATATAAAAATCAAGTGTTATAATAACTCCAGAGAGAGAGAGAGAGAGAGAGAGAGAGAGAGAGAGAGAGAGAGAGAGAGAGAGAGAAGATCATTGAAAGAAATAAACGAATTAAAGAAATATTTCTGCAGAATGTATTTCGTCATTGTTTCAAGTTTTTTAATCTGAAGTCAAAATCATATTCCCTTTCAGAACCCAGAAGAATAATTCCATATAAACCTCCAATCAGGATTTTTAAAATCTAGATCATCGTATTTGAAAAAAAAAATTATATTAGAAATTTTGAAAATTGTCTTTTTAAAAAATAAAGAATTTAAAAATCACATTATTTAAAAAAAAAAAGAAATTGATGTTTTGAAAATAGTCCTATTTAAAAAATATTGAAATTTTTCAAATCGTCTGATCTAAAAAAAAAAGAAATGAAATTTATATTTTCAAAATCATCCTATGTAAAAAAATTAATTTTTAAAAAATTGTCTCATCTAAAAAATAGGAAATTGAAATGTTTAAAATCGTCTTATTTAGAAAATTAAAGTTATAAAAATGAACAATTTCAAAATAGTCTTATTTAAAAAAAAAAAACGAAATTGAATTTTTATAATATCGCTTTATCTAAAAATTAGAATTTTTAAAATGGTCTTAATTTCGAAAGAAATTGATATTAGACCTCAATATTGCAATCTTGTCTATGAGAGCTGAGCAAATACTTTACCTTTCCGAGAGTTAATTAAAATCTCTTGGGATTTCGAGCAAAAAGAAATTTTGTGCCAAAAGAGAAAATTCTGCTTCGAGTATAAAACTCCATTGGCTTTCTTAGTCTCAATGTAATTACTAAACCTCTTGAAAATATGACAAAAAACTTCACAAGAGACAAACTTCATATTCTTAAGTCACTTTTCATTGTCTCCCTATTCCAATTATCGTTAAGAACATCTGAAAGTGTCCTAAGCGTGAGGGAACTTCATAGCTACATCTATAACCATAAATGCCTGTATATACTTATATACATTTTAATGTTTAAAAGTTTAAAGGTTGCTCATGAATGGCAGAGGCAAAGGACAGTGACAATGCCCTAAGCAGGAGAAAGCTCCTATAGACTGACCATATATCCATATGATCAGCACCCAAGCCCCCTCTCCATCAAGCTAGGACCAGGGAGGTCCAGGCAATGGCTGCAGATGACTCAACAAGTAGACATGCATGCTCCCCGAACACCCTCATCCCTAATTAACAAGGATGGTCAGGTTGCAGACACTACAAGAAACTATCGAGCTTAAGTTGGTCTCGAACTAAAGTCCAGCAGATTGCCAGGCAGGGACGTTTCCGATAGGCTACCACGAGTCCTGATCGAGCACGAAAAGGAGAAACGGGAAGAGCAGGGTCAGGCAACAAAAATGAGATAAAGTCTAACCACCAATTAATACAATTAACAAAGTTTGAAAAAATAAAGCAGTTCAAACCTTTGATGCTGAACATTTGAATTAGTCATGACAAGCAGACACAAATACTATATAACCAGGTCCAACTAGACATCCGAAAGAAGGAACTGAAGATTTTCTTGTTTTCTAAGTGCTTCCATAATTTGGAGTTGACAATTAATGCGAAATACGTTGTGTGATAATCTAATTACCTAAGATTGTAAAAGTAAAAATGATCTCGTAGGTCCCATAGAGCACAGGGTTTCCTTCTGCGTATAAGATTTAGGTAAAGAGAAAATAAAGTTTTTTAAATTATTACAATAAACACCAAAAGGGAAAATCGAAGCGAAGATCTATTACGTTAATGTAACGTTTACGTTCACTTACATAAAGTCAAAACTGTCTTGTGTAGTGCCAAAGCCTCTGTACCAAGGTCTTCCATGTTTTGGGGGATAGTTCTCTTACTTGAGGGTACACTCAGGCACATCATTCTATCTGTTTCCCTATTTCCTTTCCTCACTGCGCTATTTTCACTGTTGGAGCCCATGGGCTTATAACGTCCTGCTTTTCCAACTAGGGTTGCAGCTTACCTAGTAAAAATAATAACAAAATTTTCCGTAAATTAGAGATGAAAGGATTGAAAGAGAGGTATTTCTGGATCCCCTTCCAGATAAGCACAAGAGATGAGAGTTGATAAACTGATTGGAGATTGACTCGATCTCCTCCGCCTCTCCCACACTTCACAAGATGAGGAGGAAATATAATTATGTATTTCACTTATCAGAGATTTACAATTAATCTCTCTTCTTTCTTTGAGCATCAAAAAATCAGAAAGAATCACATGAAAATTCAATAAAGATTTTCTGATGAAATTCTGCTCTTCTAATATAATCTTACTGCCAAAGGTTATAGACAATTATCTTTCATGAATTTTAAATAGCTTATTAGAAAAACAAAGGAAGACTTTTTTTTTTTTTTTTTTTTTTGCTATTGGAAACGTTCCAGCTTAGGGATTTGTTGAATTTGTGTTCGAGACCCGTTAAAGCTCGATAGTCTCTCGTAGTGTCTGGAACCTCACCATCAGTATGAGCTAAGAATGGGGGAAGGAGTATGAGGTTGGGAGAGCCTATAGATCACCTGCTGAGTCATCAGCAGCCATTGCCCGGCACTCCCTGGGCCTAGCTTGTTGAAGAGGGAGTTTAGATCATCATATGTATAAAATTATCAGTTTCTAGGGCATTGTCACTATCGCTTCCCTCTGCTAAATAGTTCGTTTCAAGTAATAGAAAACTTTTAAGAAGGAAACAAAACAGTTGTAGATTGTAATTATTATTATTATTACAAGCCAAGCTACAACCTTAGTCTGAAAAACAGGATGCTATAGCTCAAGGTCCCCAACAAAGAAAAATAGTCCAGTGAGGAAAGGAAATAAGGAAATTAAGAAATGACATAAAAAGTAATGAATAGTCAACATAGAATATTTTAAGATCTGTAACGACGTTAGAATAGATTATGTTGTATAATCTCAAAATTATATATATATATATATATATATATATATATATATATATATATATATATATATATATATAATATATATATATATATATATAACAAAAGTGAATGTAAAAGAAAAATCTTTTAAGCTGGCAAAGAAAAGATTGATTTTTTGAGAATCTTAATCGGAAAATTAACTTCTCTTGTTTCTCTATTCTATTCAAGCTGAACTTTTTTGTCATTGAAGAGGCAGAATAAATTCCTTTCTTTCCAAGAAACCCTTTTTTTTTTTCAAAAAAGGAAAAAAAAAATCTCTTTGTCATTTTTTTTTCCACTCAGCGGAAATTGGAAGATTCGAACTCCATCAGAAACGATCTTTGGATTTTTTTTTTTATTTTTTTTCTACAAATTCCTTTTAAGAAAGAAGGAAAAGGAAAGTGAAGTCTGCCATCAAGAGAATATATTATTATTTTTATTTCTATTTCATTATCTTAAGATAATCTATATTAATTATTCACTAAATATTGTATAGTTTATTTATTCCCTTATTTCCTTTCCTCAAAGGGTTATTTTTTGTTGGAGCCCTTATGCTTATAGCATCCTTCTTTTCCAACTAGGGTTGAAATTTAGCTTATGATAATAATAATAATAATAATAATAATAATAATAATGATAATAATAATAATAATAATAATAATAATAATAATAATAACAATAATAAAATTATTATCAATAATATTAATAATAATAATAATCATAATAATGATAATAATAATGATAATAATAATAATAATAATAATAATAATAATAATAATAATAATAATAATTTACTTGGCTCTAGATATTGACGTTTTTCTAACATCAAACCAGATGTCTCTGTCACCTCAAACGAGAAGTGATATTCAATAATGAATTGACGGAGGTAATTAAGAAATGAAGATAAAAAGTATATAAGGTTCTATAAATATTGGTGGGTTTGATAAGATATCACAATTCATAGCAATGATATCTATTATAGTACCAGCTATCTTTTTCTTTAAATGCAAAAACGATCACACCATAACTTTGACTGTGACGTTTGAAATGATTAAGATTTTAATGCCTATTTTAGAGGGTGTTTTCAATGTTAAAACTTAGAAAAATCATTGCCTATAATATGTCGAAATGTAGGAAATCTTTCAGGGATTGAAACTTTTGTAGTTTCGGAAAAGAAATTAGAAATATTCAAAATATCGTTTTATATGCGGGTAGACTTTGAAATATCAAAACGATGCTATGTAGTAAACCAATTACCATTGGTAATTCTTTTCATATGACACATAATATAATTATCGCCCCCTCCCCCCCCCCAAAAAAAAACACACACAAAATTCTTCTCCTTGGAAAAGAATTTGGTCAAATATATTGATTGCAGATTGCTAATCATCTGGTAGAGTTTTCGGTAATCCTCTTAAAAGTGTAGTTGGTATGCTATGAGATATATATATATATATATATATATATATATATATATATATATATATTAATATATATATATATATATATATATATAAATATATATATATATATATTTATATATATATATATATATATATATATATATATATATATATACATATATATATATATATATATATATATATATATATATATATATATATATATACATATATATATATATATATATATATATATATATATATATATATATATATGTATATATATATATATATATATATGTTTACATATATATATATATATATATATATATATATATATATATATATATATATATACATATATATATATAAATATATATATATATATATATATATATATATGTATATATATATATATATATATATATATATATAATATATATATATATATATATATATATATATACATATATATATATATATGTATATATATATATATATATATATATATATATATATATATACATATATATATATATATATATATATATATATATATATATATATATATTTATATATATATATATATATATATATATATATATATATATATATGTATATATGTATATGTATGTATAAATAAATAAATATATATATATATATATATATGTATGTATATATACACACACACACACACACATATATATATATATATATATATATATATATATATATATATATATATATTTCTATATATACATAAATACATATATATGTATGTATGTATGTATATATAAATTTACACACACACACACACACACATATATATATATATATATATATATATAATATATATATATATATATATATATATATATATATATGTATATATATATGTATGTATATATAAATTTACACACACACACACATATATATATATATATATATATATATATATATATATATATATATATATATATATATATATATATATATATATATATATATCAATGGAAGAAAACAAGAGGCAATTTTACAAAAACCTGATTCTCTATTTTATCTTGATGGGAAAAGTTCTCTATGGAATAGAAGGAATCTTTCCCGCTGTCCTCCACCGACAACCGCCCCCCCCCCACCACCAAAAAAAAAAAATTGGAAAAAAGTTTATGCCCAAATGAAGTTTCTGCAGGAACAATTGAGAGAAATAAAACCTAATTGGGCTTCAATATCCATTAAACTTTTCAAGGAAGGAAAACTTTGGATTATGAAGATCTTTTCTCCAGTTGGAAGAATTTACTTCATTTGAATTCAGCCTCTTTGAGAAGACGAGACCTGAATTTTCCATGTGAATTAAAATGAATTGAGACGATTCTTTGGCCCACCTTTTAACAATGCAATTTCTAAGTTGTTTAGGGAATTACCTGAATATCTTTAGGTTTGGAAATGACATAGTTCAGTTTAGTGAATCACGCGATTAATTGAAAAAGATGATAGATTTGAATAGAGAAAGCAAAAATGTAGGGCTGAAAGTGAACATGAGTGAAACTGCAATAAATGTAGGACTGAAAATGAATATGAGTAAAAATACAGTAATGTGGGACTGAAAATGAATATGAGTAAAACTAAGATAATGTTCAATAAAAATGCAGAGAGAACACACAACCTCGAGAGATTGATGATGAATGTACGTATTTAAGGCAGACAGTAAGTGCTTCCCCTACGAAACAAGGAGCGAAATTAAAAGAAGGATAGTCATGGAAATTAAAGTTTTTAATGAACAAAATGAGTTATGAAATACTAGTTTTTCTAAAAAGAAAAGTATTCAATCAAATTAACCTACAAGTATTAACTTATGCGTCAGAAACTTGGAGCCTTACAAAGCCTTAGAAGATGAGCTAGTTACAACTCAAAGAGCTATGGAAAGAGTTATGATGGGAATAACACCAAAAGAAAGATAAAGAGCAACATCGATACGAGAACAAAGGAAAGTATAGGGTATTCTGAAAACTTGTAAGAAAAAGAAATGGATATGGGCAGGACATTTAATGAGAATGACAGTTAATAAATGGACATTAGAATAACCGAATGTATCCCTGGAGATTGCAATGGAGCCCGGGGAAGGAAATGAAGACGATGGATTGACGCAATAAGAAAGTTTGCGGGTGTGGACTGGTATACAAACAGACACAAATGGAAGGACATTTCTGAGGCCTTTGATGATGACGATGATTTAAAAGCTAAATCTGAACAATACCATGAAAAAAGTAGATTGATATTGAAATTACTTTCTAATTGGGTAAAACAGAGAGAAATTTTTATGAAAAAAAAAAAATGATGAAAACAGTAAACTTCTCAGATTAGGCAAATCAATCTTGAATTGTGCGATCTACGGATTAAAAATTAATAAATGATCAGTCAGAAATCTTTGTAAAACCCCTTAAGGGCTGTGGCCTTATTATCCCATTTATTTAAAAGGTGATCTTATCAAAGGATGGTTGCTACAGTTCCTTTAACTTTAACAAAAGGTAGTTGCTACAGTATCTTATTTCATGAAAGGGTAATATTTCAAAGGGCAGATGCTATATTTGGCATTTGATGAAATCTCAAACTTTTAAAGGATAGATGTTTAAGTGTCACATTTCTTAAAAGGTCACCTTATCAGAGGTCGCTTTTGAAACATCTCAAATAATTAAAGGACAATTGCTGCATTACCTTATAACTTGAGAAGCTAATCTTTTGCCCAAAGTTATTTGATTTAATTAAAAAGCTTAGATATTTAATCAAATCTAGATTCACTTGAGTATATGAAATTCATCTCAGATCCTCCCTACTTTTAAGGAGAGAGAGAGAGAGAGAGAGAGAGGAGAGAGAGAGAGAGAGAGAGAGAGAGAGAGAGAGAGAGAGAGAGAGGTTCATCCACTTTTAATGTCAATGATGAACCATAGATTAAAATTCGTGAATCTCACAAGTGTTGAGGGACGTGTTGGAACGTGTTGCAATTACTCTGATCCCGAGAGGAAATCTCCAGAGTCATACATTTGATTAATGCAATATTTAAGAAATATATAAAGAAAAAAACATAAGAATATTAAAACTTGAAAGACCTCTTTGAGTAATGCAAGTTTTATAAAAAATTAAAGGCATAAGAAAATTCTAACTTACATGTAATGAAACTTAAAAACGTTTCACTTTATTGTTCAAGAGATTCAGTTATGACATTTACTCTCGGATTAACTATCCCTTACTTGAGTATTTGATTTAATTAGATTTAGAAGTGCTTTTGATAAATACTGAAATACACAGACATTGGAAAGGTGATTTTGACAGAATCAATAGACAAATGTTATTTTAGTAAATCGTCTCTCTAATCTACGAAACTTTGGATTTGTGAAAATATTTTCGAACTGTATTATTATTATTATTATTATTATTATTATTATTATTATTATTATTATTATTATTATTATTAATAGCTAAGCTATAATCCTAGTTGGAAAAGAAGGATTTTATAAGCCAAAGGGTTCCACCAGGGAAAAATATCCCAGTGAGGAAAGGAGATAAGGAAATAAACTACAAGAGAAGTAATGAACAATTAAAATATTTCTAAAACAATAACGGTATTAAATAAATTTCATATATCAACTATAAAAAACTTCATAAAAAGGAGGAGGAGAAGTTAGAACGAATAGCAGGTATTCTTAGAAATTATAGTTTTTTTTTCTCTCTCGTTCTCCATTCCAATATGGACTGTGTTGGCTTAAGTCAGCTTAATCTGAACCAAGCAATCGAGGCATTGGACAGGGGCTTAGCCCACATGACATATGACATGTCTTGAATCAGTATATATCCTGGTTAATCTCTCTCTCTCTCTCTCTCTCTCTCTCTCTCTCTCTCTCTCTCTCTCTCTCTCTCTCTCTCTCTCGTAATGATGTTTATATTAATATAGAGATAATCATTACGGACTAAAAATGATCTAATCTCCCAAAGTGAATCTCGGGCGTTTTCATTACATGAAATGAACACACGAAAGAGATTACCTGAGATTACCAGAGATAATGAACACATTTTATGTTGACACGGTCAGAATTCAATAATCCAACTATTCATTTTTAATTCATCTTCAACAAATAATTCATTCAAGGTAAAGATTGACATGTGATAGTTTCTGTCACGAAATAATCATGTATTTCAATTCTTATACTGTAGAAAAAGCTAGAGATATAACTGGAAATAATTCACTCTTCTGCCAAATCAATAATCGTGTTATTTTCATTCGCATAATAATTCATTATATAAATTTCAAAGCTAACATGATAAAAGAAAGAATTGAATCTATATCTTTTCTTTCTGTGGAGAGTTTTCTCACAAGACCCTAAACCCTAACAATGGCTGATAGCTAACAGGTATAACAAGGGCGTAGCATAAACAACTCCCTGAGAGAGACCAGGTATTTTACTCTTTTGTATAATACTCTTCGCTCGATTCCTCTTCTTGGGTTCGTGGGACGAGCGGTAAGCACAAACACTTGCCCTTTTGCAAATGTTTAAATAGATTCCACTAAGCTTGCAAAGGATATGCAACATCAAGTGTCTCAAAGTTCAGTGAAATGGGTTTTGCCCTATTTTGTCTTTGTGCAGTAGAAAAAGATACTATGGAAAATCTTTTATGTATTCTATGGGAACATTATCTGTCTAGTAATAACTAGTGTTTTCATTATAGCCTCTGTACCATTGTCTTCCACAGTCTTGGGTTAGAGCTCTCTTACTGGAGGTTACACTTGGGCACGCGGTTTAAAGTCTTTAAAGGTCATTCATTAATGGCAGAGGCAAGGGACAGTGACATTGCCCTA
>NC_090756.1:30177010-30182010 GCF_036898095.1 Palaemon carinicauda
TATAGGGGTGATATATTTTATTAGATGCCCGTAGATTCTGTTAATTTAATTTTTTTTCTCTTTTCTTTTTAACATTCCGGCTTATATATTTTATTAGATGCCGAGAGAAAAAAATGATTTATATATTTTTTTTAAATGTTTTTTTTTTAAATGTATTTTTAACCATGCAAAGTTAAAAAATTTCCTCATTTACATACTACTAGCGTACTAACAGCTTTTCCTACAAACTCTAATTCCAACATTTTACTCCTTTATCGAATGAGGTGGCCACTTCAAACGGCTTTAAACTGAATTAAATAAGGAGTTTTGTCTGGACATGGCGAAACGTTCTGTTTTAGCTTCCTGCTGTACCGTAACCTACACCAAACAAGGATGTTCACGGCGATAAATATCATCACCGTGATACCCAGTCCTGCTAGTAGTATGGGGTGAAGAATTTCGTTATAAGTCGGTGACAGGTGGTCCATTTCGGTTAATTTCATCAACCGCTTGGCCACTTGTCTGTTGTATGGGATGGGTAGTGCTAGCATTGTAGAGGTCCACATGAAGTTCGCGAAGTAGGCTCGTTCTCTGATGACTGTCCATAGACCAGTCGCCATGGAATTAGGGGAAGTCCCGATACTACCATCTGCTGCAACGAAGATGTGGGCGAAAGACGTGGATCCGTCAGGGCATGATACATTGAAGCCGTCCTTGTTGTATCGTATCCACGAGCCATTGTTCAGTCTGCAATTGAACTCATTATTGTCAAAGGGATAAAGCTTATCCAGACAATTTTCACTTGTATGGGAGAGAGCACCGTCTAGCACTATACCTAACTCGCATGAATCCATTAAGTTTTTATGGAATTCAAATGAGTCAGCTGTACATATTTTTCTATCCATTGCGTCTGAACAGTGAGTTATTTGATTTAACCCTGGATAGGTACGGTGGGTCGTTCGCGACCCCGAGCGTCAAAAAAAAACAGGTTTTTCTCACGTGACTCACCCCCGTGACTGAATTTGTGGGTGATCGACCTGCAGGAGGTGTCTCCCCTACACGCTCTAGTAGTGTACAGATGTGCATTGCTGTAGCTGTACTCCTTCCCCGATTTCTGAGACGCGTCGGGGTCGTTCGCGTCCGAGTTTACCCTTCTAAGGTAGTTTGCATAATTATCAAAGTTATTACGTATTATGAAATTGTCGTAGAATGGTGCAACTTGTATAGGTTATCAGTTGTGGAAAGTCTTGGTGGATTGTTTGGCTACCATGTGCATGTTTTGTTTTTTAGTTAAAAGGTCGTTCATCACCACGAGGACCATTTTACCGCGAGTGCCCCTTTTTCATTTTTTTTCATTTTTTTGCCAAGTCATTTTTCCGTAAGATATTGCCAAATAGTGTCGTAAAACTTTTGCTTGTTTAGTGTTTGAAAGTGTGTCTAGATGATCTGGCTACCCATGCATGACTTTGTTTTTGTCAGATACGACGTAGTTATTGGTATATTGGGTATTTAACTGCGGTTACCAATTTCTGTTTTTTTTCAATATTTGTAAAAATTACTACGTAGTAAGGAATTGCCGTATATTATTCATTTTTTTTTCATGTTTATGTGTTAGAAAGTGTGCCTTGATGGTTGGGCTAACACGTGCATGTCTTTTTTTTTATCTGAGATGTCGTATATTAGAATGTCGGGCATTTTACCGCGAGTGTCCCTTTTTCATTTTTTTTCATTTTTTGCCAAGTCATTTTTCCGTAAGATATTGCGAAATAGTGTCGTAAAACTTTTGCTTTTTTAATGTTGGAAAGTGTGTCTAGATGATCTGGCTACCCATGCGTGATTTTGTTTTTGTCAGATACGACGTAGTTATTGGTATATTGGGTATTTAACTGCGGTTGCCAATTTCTGTTTTTTTTTCAATATTTGTAAAAATTTACTACGTAGTAAGGAATTGCCGTATATTATTGATTTTTTTTTCATGTTTATGTGTTAGAAAGTGTGCCTTGATGGTTGGGCTAACACGTGCATGTCTTTTTTTTTATCTGAGATGCCATATATTAGAATGTTGGGCATTTTTCCGCGAGTGCCCCTTTTTATTTGTTTTGCATTTTTTTGCTTAGTCATGTTACCGTAAGGAATTGGCAAGTAGTGTCGCAAAACTTATATTTTTATAGTGTTGGAAAGTGTTTCTAGATGATCTGGCTACCCATGCCTATTTTTTTTTTAGCCAGATATGGCGTATATATAAGTATGTGTTCGATTTTCCTGTGGTTGCCATTTTTTCGTTTTTTCCCATTTCTTTCAAAATTACTACGTACTAAGGAACTATCACAGAGTAATATTTCATTTATATGTTTATTTGTCGGAAAATATGCCTTGATGGTTTGCCTAGCACGTGGCTGAAATTTTTTTTTTCTGAAATGCCGTATATTAGAATGGCCATTTTTCCACGAGTGCCCCTTTTTATTTGTTTTGCATTTTTTTGCTTAGTCATGTTACCGTAAGGAATTGGCAAGTAGTGTCGCAAAACTTATAATTTTATAGTGTTGGAAAGTGTTTCTAGATGATCTGGCTACCCATGCCTATCTTCTTTTTTTAGCCAGATATGGCGTATATATAGGTATGTGTTCGATTTTCCTGTGATTGCCATTTTTTCGGTTTTTCCCATTTCTTTCAAAATTACTACGTACTAAGGAACTATCACAGAGTAATTATTCATTTAGATGTTTATTTGTCGGAAAATGTGCCTTGATGGTTTGCCTAGCACGTGGCTGAATTTTTTTTTTCTGAAATGCCGTATATTAGAATGTTAGCCATTTTTCCGCGAGTGCCCCTTTTTATTTGTTTTGCATTTTTTTGCTTAGTCATGTTACCGTAAGGAATTGGCAAGTAGTGTCGCAAAACTTATATTTTTATAGTGTTGGAAAGTGTTTCTAGATGATCTGACTACCCATGCCTATCTTTTTTTTAGCCAGATATGGCGTATATATAGGTATGTGTTCGATTTTCCGGTGATTGCCATTTTTTCGTTTTTTCCCAATTCTTTCAAAATTACTACGTACTAAGGAACTATCACAGTGTAATGATTCATTTAGATGTTTATTTGTCGGAAAATTTTGTTTACTTTTTTTTGGATTGAATATCATCAAGTTTTTTTAGCTAAAATATTGTTTTACATTTTTTTTTTTCGATTTTATTTCCCTTCAAAAAAATTTTTTTGGGTCAGAATTTTAATTTTATAGTCGTAAAATAATCGACAATTATCCAACAACCCACCATACAATTTTTATGCATATCCAATAATAATTAGATTAGTAAATAACACCTTGAAATTGACATACCCTTCCTACATTTCAAGTGGCAGATTAGGGAGTCTGAGTCAGTGTGGTTGGCGGCCATTTTGTGGACATATCCGAAGCGTAAGCTGCCCTATCTATATATATTCTTGTTCCCTATAGAATTTGTGATATTTTGGTATATTTTTACCTGCATAAATATCATATTTAATATTAAATATATGTATTTTTTTACGAAATTTCTAAGTACTCAAAAAATTACCTTTAGATATGGCCCCTGATATAAATGTAATTTACAAAATAATGAAGATTTTTTTACATATTTCTATTTTAGGATAACATATGTTTATTCCCTAAAAAAATTAGCCACTTCCTATTTCATTTGGGTACCCCAAAAAATTCATGAAATTTGGACAAATTTTTTTGGCCAAAAAAAGTTACCCTTTTTTTCTCATTTCAGATCTTCACCTCCATGGGTCTGACTTCATCCAAAATACATCAAGATGTGTCCTAAACATTCAAGAATCAATTCCTAAAAGGATTTGTGTATATATGTATAAACTTTTTTTTTATGAATTTTTATGTCAGGTCTTTTTTTTCTACTTATTTTTTTAAAATATTTATAATAAATAGTTTTTCTGCAGATGAGTAGTATTTATCTTTACAGTTGTTTTAAGCATTCATTGAAGTTTTTTTTGGCAAAAGAAAAAAGGAGGTTACTGCAAAAACTGATTTTTCAAGAATTTTTTTTGGCGTCGGGGTCGTTCGCGTCCGAGTATACCCTTAAAGGGGTGTCCGAGGACCGTACCTATCCAGGGTTAAGTCTTTAATGACCATATATGTTTCCTTGTCTGGGGAAATCAATACATGTCCTGTCAAACTGGATATTACTGGATTTGAGTGATTTGTCATGAAAGTCGGGAATGGTGATATCCTTTAAGATTGCCAGGCATCAGAAGAATCAAAGGGAATTGTAATCCTAATCTTGTTATTATCAACGCTTACTGTAATTAGGCTGTAATAAAATTCTAACCTACGTTCGCCATATAAAGGAACATAGCCTAGTGTATCCCTTCCGTTCTCCAGAATTAACTTTAAGTAATTTATAGGCAACAAACGGGGCGACAATACACCTTTAGTTGCTAACGTGATAGCTTCTACATAATCCTTGGATTTCTCAATGAAATGTACAATTCTGTTATGTATGTGATCTATCTTTGAATCATAATACGTTAACGTTGCCAACAAATCCTGTACATCCATAATCTGAATGATATTATTTGAATGTTCATTTACTAAATCCATAATTTGATTGATTGAAGCTAACTGATTCCTTAGTTCTGACATAATCAATTCATCTTCATGAGTCAAAAACTCAATTTTCTTATTTTGATTACTAATTTTAAGACGATTGGAAATTCCTAAACCTAAACTTGCAACAGACCCAAAGATGCTTAATGCAGCATAAATAAATGGATTCCGTCTTTCTTTATGTTCGTGTCCTACAGTCCACATCAAAAGGTCAAGGCAAAGATCCTGTCTCGTCAGTCTTATTTTTCAAGTCATCAGATAGCATCTCTGCAACTTTTAATGTTGATCCATGCAAACTCTCTGTACTCAAATAAAAATGTCTTCTATGCAACTCAACCAATGAGGCAGAAAACCTTGAAATGGCGGGTTCTTAAGCTAGTGACATCATTCTCTTGAAGAAAAATTTCTTGCATATTC
>NC_090756.1:30189510-30199510 GCF_036898095.1 Palaemon carinicauda
ATTACTATTAAGATGAAACAACGGAGAGAGAGAGAGAGAGAGAGAGAGAGAGAGAGAGAGAGAGACATAATCATCATACTAAAGTTTACCTACTAATCACTGGTAAGCCCCTTACCTCAAATCCATATATATATTGATATATGTCGACTTCGAAGATAACGACTTCGAAGATAACGACTTCGAAGATAACGACTTCAACGACGACGATTTTGACGATGACTACGACGACAACGACGACTTCAATCACTTCGGCAACGACTACGATATACTTTAGGCATTAATAGTCATCGTCTGACACTTTATGCATCTTTCCGTATGGCCATAACATGAAAATGATATATATATATATATATATATATATATATATATATATAAACTAGCAAACAAAGAAATACGATGAATATAACTTCGAGAGCCATGCAGCAAGCATTTATTTAGGATACAACCGAGAAGGAAGAAAACGTATAGTCTCTACCAGAGGTAATATAAAAAGAAATCGTAGTGTACCGGGGATACTAACGTGAAAAAAAAAAAATAGGCAAATTCTTTATGAAAAAGTAAATAAATAAGCATCCTGGTCAGGAAAGGATTTTGAACAAGATATGATTACATAAATATGAAAAATGACGTTTTACCCCCCCCCCCCAAAAAAAAAAATAAAACTGGTTCAAATAAAAAACGAAATATTTGAATCATTAAATACTGACAGTGATTATACTTAATAACACAATGATACTTCACTTCACACTTAAATTAGGGAAATAAGCAATTGCTTTTCTAAAACTTTTTTTCACTCTGAGAGGTTAAGATTTCTTCTCTGGAAGAGATATTCCTGACTCTCCATACCAAGTTTCTATTTTCTTCTACAAAACGTTCAAATGTTTCCCTCTGGGTTAAACCTTTTCACTCGCCATTTCTATTCATTGCTTTCTTTGAGTTTGGGCAAGAGAGGGGGACTTTTTTTGGTGTTGGTCCCATCCGAAATTGGCCTGTCAATTATTTCCTCCTCTGGTTGAAAGAGTTGGTGAGAAATATATATATATATATATATATATATATATATATATATATATATATTTATATATATATATTCCCTAAAAAAATCAGGAAAATATAAATAATAAATTTCAAAACAATGTAAACAATTATCAAGCAGACAGAATAAATTAACTGCCAGTCTTAATATCCACATAAAATGTATTTATATCCAAAACCTTTGGCCTTCGACCACAGGTGCTAAATTAAAATTTTCTTCATTATCTACATATTCAATATTCTCTTTCATCATTTCATTACTAATTATCAAACGCTAACTATCACATCATCATCACATATTTCAACTTAAAAACAAATCACTGATCTGCAGATAAACATTAAAGCAAGGAATTCTCATACATTAATTAAATATTGTAAAGAATACGAAAGAAATCTTGTTCTTGTTATGTATTAAGTTGTCGGTTTTAGTTTCCATAAACATTGTCTCTTCTCTATCAAGAAGAGGAAGTCCTGCCTTTTTGTTGATCGAACTGACTCAATATATCAGTAAGTTAGGTTAGGTTTGGTTAGGTTGGTTAGGTTAGGTTAGGTAAAGTATGAAAGTTAAAATATATGACTCTGGTGTCTAAGTAATACATTGTGCATAATATCCACAAATGTGAAATACATGACAACTAATGACTGTTATAGATTTTTTTTCTTGTGTACATCATCCCCAAATACCTTTAGCTACTAGAGTGGAAACTATTTCCATTATAGAAGATAATTACGCATTTAAAGAAATTAAAATTGGCTATAAACAAAAGTTGGAATTTCATTATCCTTCTGTTAAAGGGGCAACATGACATCCCCACCCAGCGCTATCATGAGCAGATAAGAGGCCTCACTTTGGAACAGGGTATTTTTCCTCATAAATTTACATTAAATTCGAAAAGTCGGCCATAATTATGAAGCAAACATTACGAAACATGCAGCTGTTGCTAAGGTCCAAGAGAGAGAGAGAGAGAGAGAGAGAGAGAGAGAGAGAGATAATACCTCATTGTATTCATCACCATCAAGAACAGAATTAAAAAAGCCTTGTTTATTCAACTAAAGTTTCATGAGAGCTGAATGATCTTACCAACGTTACGGTCCAGACAAGGACCCTCCAACCATTTCAGGCTATATTCCAGATGTGTCTCAGAAATCTCAACAATAAATGTATTTTCCAATAAATATTAATTTCCATAATTTGTTTCCAAGAAACAAATGAGACAACGTTTCTAAAGACTGTATTCACAGCCTCTTACTTCAAAACATTTTCAGTTCCATCAACATTAATTTTTTTTTTCATCTTTAATTCAAATTTGGAATTACTATTTCTCGCCATTCCCTGTCATCCATTCACATAAATTCATTTACGTTTATTTAGTTCTAGGTAATCTCATTCATTCTTCGCTTTCAACTTTTACTATATTTCTCCCTTTATGGAGGTCTAACTTCCTCATAACTATTATGATTCCTTTTGTGAATATGAATATATGTATATATATATATATATATATATATGTGTGTGTGTGTGTGTGTATATATGTATACATACATACATACATAAATATATATATATATATATATATAAATATATATATATATATATATATATAAATGTATTTATACAGTATTTTATATATATATATATATATATATGTATATATATATATATATATACTGTATGTGTATATATATATATATATATATGTAATTATATATATATATATATATATGCATATATATATACAGTAAATATATTGATTTATATATATATATATATATATATACAGCAATATATCTAAATATATAGGGCTAGTTAGGGCCATCCATACTAGGTTGGTTTGCTGTGAGCGATCAGACTAAAGTCTCCTACCATCTCCAATCCGCAGTGGACAGCCTACTTATCAAAATGGCCAAACTCCAGACATTACTTGAGACATATCAGAGGCTTTTGTTCTGCAGTGTACTAGAAACGGTTACATTTGATGTTGTATATATACTGTATATGCATATAGGCCTATACGATATAGTTTATATATTTTTTTCCATAATCAAATACTATTTGATAACTCTGCAATTCTTCAAAATCTATAACCTTCTGTATATATACGAGTATTTCCACATTCTTAAAATCTATTCTTGACTCCATTCCATTTCCTCTTCTTTTCTTCCCTCTCTCTCTCTCTCTCAATGGATCTCTTTCTGTTCTCTTCCTAATTAAAAGTCTCTTCTGACTCATTCATATTTTCCATCACATTTCTCTTTCTCAAAGTTTAATTTTATTTATGGTTTCAGACAACAAATTATCTGATATTCGAAGTTAACAATGATGGCTCTCTCTCTCTCTCTCTCTCTCTCTCTCTCTCTCTCTCTCTCTCTCTCTTTGTTGCCACGTGAAAGACGTTTAGGACAAAGCTATTATGGTGGAACAAGTGTACGCAATTTGTTAAAAATCTCGACTGAATATTCAGATACAAGTGTTCAGACAAACACAAGCACCTCCCTGTCAACAGAGTGGGACTATTCTCTTCCCCTACCAGAAGGATCCAGAGAGCTGGGCGTGATCAGATATATATATATATATATATATATACATATATATATATATATATTTATATATATGTATATCCTTATATTATATATATATATATATATGTATGCATGTATATATATATATATATATCTATACATATATATATATATATATATATGTATATATATATATATATATATGTATATATATATATATATATACATATATATATATATATATATCCTTATTAAGAAAAAGTTTGGATGGAATTTTTACTTTACTCTTCCTACGTACTTGCATTATCAACTTTATAATTTTACACTTATAATACATTATGCTATATATATATATATATATATATATGATTATCATTAAGATTTATTCAATTTTTAACCAAAGTCCTGTTTTTTGGGGATAATACATTTATCGATATGAGATCAACAAGGAAAAACCTCTTAAATGATAAACAAATGTAATATCTTAAGACTTATTTGGAAAGATTCCAGAACTTTCTTATCATCCTTAAAAGTTCAAAGGGTTTAAAGGTCGCTCAAGAAATGCAGAGGAATGGGAAAATGACATTGCCCTAGCTAGCAGCACACTGCCCTTTATACATATGATCAGTGCCCGGGACCCTCTCTACCCCAGGAAGGGTCAGGCAATGAGTGCTGATGACTCAACAGGTTGACCTTTAAGCTCCCCAAAAAACCCATCCTTAAGCCTCAAGAATAGTGAGGTTGCAGACACTAAAGGAATTAAAGAGTTTGAGTGGGACTCGAACCCTAGTTTGGCGAACACCAGGCAAAGACGTTACATAATGAAAATCATTTCATTACAAATGAAACATCTAATGACTTCAATCCTTAAATAAAATTCTTTATTCGTTTTTCACAATTCACCTCAGAATAAACATAACCATATGATTGAAATTATGCCAAGAATTTTCTAATTATTGGATAACTCAATTAAAAAGAGCCACAGAAAGACAATGGCATTTTGAACCTTTCAACTATTTGAAGAATCAATCTATGATAACTTAGATAAAAGTTATGAATTACCAATTTACCCTTCACCGCAATGATAACATTGAAGGTCAGAGAATTGAGTAAAGTTTAACATATTAACCATATAATGTAGACTTCCACCAGATTACATTGGAGATAATATAATTACATTTGGGTTTTCCTTATCTTTCGTAATCACTCTGATGTGGATATATATATATTTGTGACAATGGCTTTGTAACAAGGTAACTGTAATAACGGTGTTGATGGTGAGAGAGAGAGAGAGAGAGAGAGAGAGAGAGAGAGAGAGCTGCTGATGCAGCATCTTTATATAAAATTGATTTTGATATTTACGTAAACACGTAGTCACTTAACTAATGATTTTGACTCAAAAATTAGTTTTCTCTCTTCGTGTAAAATTATGAATAACTACCTTTCCTCGTTTTTAATTTTCTAATGATATATACATTCTCAATTATATAATGAAAAACCATCAAGAAATTTCAAATATAACTTCTTTTCTTCTATAAATAAGACTATACACTTTATTTTATGAAATGTTGAACATAATTTTTCTCAAGATATCGTCCACTTACAAACTCAGTCTTTTATTGCTATCAAAATTAATACCACATTATTTTCTAGCGATTTTAATTGCTGCACCTATTTACCGTAAATTGCTGAATATATAATATATATATATATATATATATTTATATATATATATATATATATATATATGTATGTATATATATATATATAAGTAGTATATGATTTTGAAAAAATAAGCCATACTTTTATATTGAAATTATCTGCAATAAGTCGGCGAAAGGAATTCTAGATTTAACATCCTAACTATGAGTAAATGGGAAGTGGGCCCGGGGGCTTGCCCCAGGCTAGGGGTTGGGACCTGGGAAGGAGGTACGGGGGCTTGCCCCCGGCTAGAGGTTGGGACATGGGAACTACTAGGTTAGGTTAGGTGGTTTTTTTTTTTAGGTTCTGTACCCTTTTGTACCATTTTATATATTGTGTGAAGGGTATAAAGAAAAATGCTTTAATATAAACATTTCATTTCATTCATTTACTAAAAAATTAATGTAAAATAATGAAAACATAGACTATTTGTCGATTTCTAAATGTTTGCAGTGATATTGTAGGGGATTTCGGTAATTTTCAAGGGGATTCGCGTATTTACCTGGGGATTTCAGTAATTCGTGGTTCCCGTTTTCATTACCTCGGTGGCCAGTGCCGATTGGAGATGTGGATCGCTCACAGTAAACCAGCATTGCATTGGTGTCCCTGACTAGTTTTATTGATCATCGTGATACATAAATTCTCTCACCACTTAAGGTATCCCCACACAGAGAAGGATAATTTGACTGGCCAGACAATACGACATTGGATCCTTCTCTCTGGTAACGGTTCACTTCCCTTTGCCTACACATAGACCGAATAGTCTGTCATATTTTTTATAGATTCTCCTTTCTCCTCATACACCGGACAACAATGATATTACCAAACAATTCTTCTTCATCCAAGAGGTTAACTACTGCACTGTAATTGTTCAGTGGCTACTTTCCTCTTGGTAAGGATTGAAGAGACTCTTTAGCTATAGAAAGCAGCTCTTCTGGGAGAAAGGCACTCAAAAGTCCAACCAGCGTTCTCTAGTCTTGGGTAGTGCCATAGCTACTGTACCATGGTCTTCCACTATCTTGTGTTAAAGTTCTGTTGCTCGAGGGTACACTCGGGCACGCTATAATGTCCAATTCCTCTTTCACTTGTTTTGTTAAAGTTTTTTTTTGTTTATATAGGAAATACCTATTTTAATGTTGTTGCTATTCTTGAAATATTTAACTTTTCCTTTTTACCTTTCCTCACTGAGCTATTTTCCCTGTTGGGGCTCATCGGCTTGTAGCCTCCTCCTTTTCCAACTAGGGCTGTAGCTTAGAAAGTAATAATATATATATATATATATATATATATATATATATAGAATTTGACTCTTATAGCTACACTAGAATATATAAAAATATTTTATCTCTTATTATATTATTGATTATCTTACTTGATTTATCCTAAACGCAGGACTCTCTCTCTCTCTCTCTCTCTCTCTCTCTCTCTCTCTCTCTCCTTAGAGATTACTCATGAAATCAACTTTTGGAATGTATTTAGATCATTGCCTGTGGTTAAATAAATGGTTTATTGAAATGAATAATATTATGTTACTACAGATTACATATTAAATTCATTAACAAAATATTTACCTTTGCAAGATATAGAATCTTTTACTTACAGATATAAACAATAAATAAATAATATAAATAGATATCTGTTAAAAAAGATGTTTTCCCATTTCAAAAGTCGCTCAATTTTTCAAAACCTTTTTTTATAATTTCTATCGTGTGAATAAGCGAACGAACGTTGAATAAAATGTCACAGTAATAGAAAAGAATTTAAATTGTATTTGAAAGTTGTATTAAGAACAGGGATAAAATAATAGGAAATATTTCAGACAAAAAAATGTGAAATTAAATTGCCTTTTTGGCATTAAAAAATATTTCTCTCATATTCAAAAGGTCAGGTTACAATTAGACAAGATGCTTAATCTTTAAATTTATATAAAATATTATCATTCAAATATCAACAAATAGAAAGAAAAATTCTGTAAAATAGAACGTATAGTTGGACACAGGAACTCTTGGTTCACCCCTGTCTCAGGATGCGCACTCAGCCACACCCTTACTGCGTGGCGAGTTTCTGTGTTTATCTCAGACCACCACCTTTACAAGTCCCACACAACAGTTCTGTTAACTACCTGCAAAATAAAGGAATGACAAGGTGCACTTCTTCAGAGCAATGTTTTTCTAGATCACGAATCATTGTAAATATCTATGTTTATCAGTTTATTATAAAGGTAATTTACACCATATAATATGAATTTTCAGATCAAACCATTTTCCACACTTGGGCACACCATTCTATCTTACTTTCCTTCCTCTTGCTTTTTATTTTTAAGTTTTCATTGTTTATATATGAAAGATATATTTTAATGTTGTTACTGCTCTTAAAATATTTTATTCTAATTGTTCATTAATTCTCTTGTAGTTTATTTTTTACTTTGTTTCCTTTCCTCACTGGTCCATTTTTTCCCTGTTGGAGCCCATGAGCTCCAGGAGGAATAGGAATAAGAGAACAATGTGACCGAGTCTTGGTATTACTATTATCATTCTATTAATATTTATCATTTTATTAAACACAACGGCAAAACAATGCCAAACTACATAGACGGACGAGGAATAAATAATATATACCTTTGAAAAGTGATAATAATTTATAAAAATACATAACTTTTGCTTATTTTTCGTACGAAGCTGCTCATATAAAGCAGACCAACATACTAGAAATGCCATAAGCATTTCCATCAGCACAGAAAATAAATGTTGCAATGTTGCAATACTTAACTCAAGTGTCAATTGCAACATGACCTCTTGAATATGAGGGAAAATTATTTCGAAATCGATAAATTATATTGTGTTTCAAATTTCTTGAGGACACTGATATATTACTGTTACAAAACTTGAAATCTTTTATATCAATGCAATATGATATTCACGAGAGGTTTTTTTTTTTCTATTACACATAAAACGTTTCTGTAAAACCATGAAAGGTATCTTCTTTGAAGATGGATAGAATGATATGAAAGAAAATAGATATACGAGACATTATATTCTTATGTTTTCTCTTATCTATTTTCATATGTATCTAGACACTTTCTCTTCAATCATCTCTTTCAAGTGATTCTCTTCTATAGCCTTTTCTCTTTGATGTTAATTTACGATATCTTTTTTACTAAGAGCATTTTCAAAGGGATTTTGAGCAAAAAGAAATTTTGTGCCGAAAGAGAAAATTCTGCTCGAGTATAAAACTCCATTGTTTTTTTTTTTTTTGTCTCAATGTAATTACTAAACCTCTTGGAAATATGAAAAAAAAACTTTGCAAGAGACAAACTTCATATTCTCAAGTCACCTTTCATTGTTTCCCACTTCCAATTATCGTTATGAACATCTGAAAGTGTTCTAAGCGTGAAGTAACTTCATAGCTACATATATAACCACAAATTCCTGTATATACTTTATACATTTTCAATGTTTAAAAGATTAAAGGGTGCTCATGAATGGCAGAGGCAAAGGACAGTGACAATGCCCTAGCACGAGAATGCTCCTAGAGAATGACCATATATCCATATGATCAGCACCCAAGCTCCCTCTCCATCAAGTTAGGACCAAGGATGTCCGGGCAATGGCTGCTGATGACTCAACAAGTAGACCTGCATGCTCCCCGAACACCCCCATCCCTAATCAACAAGGATGGAGAAGTTGCAGACACTACAAGAAACTATCGAGCTTAAGTTGGTCTCGAACTAAAGTCCAGCAGATTGCCAGACAGGGACGTTTCCGATAGGCTACCATGAGTCCTGATCGAGCACGAAAAGGAGAAACGGGAAGAGCAGAGTCAGACAACAAAAATTAAACAAAGTCTAACCACCAATTGATACAATTAACACAATTTGAAAAAATAAAGCAGTTGGAATCTTTGATGCTGAACATTTGAATTAGTCATGACAAGCAGACACAAATATCATATAACCAGGTCCCACTAGACACCCAAACGAAGAAATTGAAGACTTTCTTGTTTTTTAAGTGCTTCGATAATTTCGAGTTGGCAATTCATGCAAAATACGTCATGTGATAATCTAATTACCTAAGATTGTAAACTAAAAAATTATCTCGTAGGTCCCATAGAGCACAGGGTTTCCTTCTACGTATAAGATTTAGGTAAAGAGAAAATAAAGTGTTTAAATGATTACAATAAACACCAAAAGGGAAAATCAAAGCGAAGATCTATTACGTTAATGTAACGTTCAAGTTCACATACAAAAAGTAAAAACTGTCTTGTGTAGTGCCAAAGCCTCTGTACCAAGGTCTTCCATGTTTTGGGGATAGTTCTCTTACTTGAGAGTGCACTCAGACACATAATTATATCTGTTTCCCTGTTTCCTTTCCTCACTGCGCTATTTTCACTGTTGGAGTCCCTAGGCTTATAACGTCCTGCTTTTCCAACTAGGGTTGCAGCTTACCTTGTAAAAATAATAACAAAATTTTTCCATAAATTAGAGATGAAAGGATTGAAAGAGAGGTATTTCTGGATCCCTTTCCAAATAAGCACAAGAGATGGGGGTTGATAAACTGATTGGAGATTGACTTGATCTCCTCCGCCTCTCCCACACTTCACAAGATGAGAAGGAAATATAATTATGTATTTCACTTATCAGAGATTTACAATTAATCTCTCTTCTTTCTTTGGGCTTCAAAGAATTAGAAAGAAAGACATGAAAATTCAATAAAGATTTTCTGATGAATTCTGCTCTTCTAATATA
>NC_090756.1:30209510-30219510 GCF_036898095.1 Palaemon carinicauda
ATCAGATTTTTACAGTTAGGCAGATATGCGAGAAAATATTTAGCAAAAGGTAAGGAGGTGTATGTTGCGTTTATGGATCTGGAGAAAGCATATGATAGAGTTGATAGGGAAGCAATGTGAAATGTGATGAGGTTATATGGAGTTGGTGGAAGGTTGTTGCAAGCAGTGAAAAGTTTCTACAAAGGTAGTAAAGCATGTGTTAGAATAGGAAATGAAGTGAGCGATTGGTTTCCGGTGAGAGTGGGGCTGAGACAGGGATGTGTGATGTCGCCGTGGTTGTTTAACTTGTATGTTGATGGAGTGGTGAGAGAGGTGAATGCTCGAGTGCTTGGACGAGGATTAAAACTGGTAGACGAGAATGATCATGAATGGGAGGTAAATCAGTTGTTGTTTGCGGATGATACTGTACTGGTAGCAGACACAGAAGAGAAGCTTGACCTACTAGTAACAGAATTTGGAAGGGTGTGTGAGAGAAGGAAGTTGAGAGTTAATGTGGGTAAGAGTAAGGTTATGAGATGTACGAGAAGGAAGGTGGTGCAAGGTTGAATGTCATGTTGAATGGAGAGTTACTTGAGGAGGTGGATCAGTTTAAGTACTTGGGGTCTGTTATTGCAGCAAATGGTGGAGTGGAAGCAGATGCACGTCAGAGAGTGAATGAAGGTTGCAAAATGTTGGGGGCAGTTAAGGGAGTAGTAAAAAATAGAGGGTTGGGCATGAATGTAAAGAGAGTTCTGTATGAGAAAGTGATTGTACCAACTGTGATGTATGGATCAGAGTTGTGGGGAATGAAAGTGATGGAGAGACAGAAATTGAATGTGTTTGAGATGAAGTGTCTGAGGAGTATGGCTGGTGTATCTCGAGTAGATAGGGTCAGGAACGAGGTGGTGAGGGTGAGAACGGGTGTAAGAAATGAGTTAGCGGCTAGAGTGGATATGAATGTGTTGAGGTGGTTTGGCCATGTTGAGAATGGAGAATGGCTGTCTGCTAAAGAAGGTGATGAATGCAAGAGTTGATGGAGAAGTACAAGAGGAAGGCCAAGGTTTGGGTGGATGGATGGTGTTGAAGAAAGCTCTGGGTGATAGGAGGATAGATGTGAGAGAGGTAAGAGAGCGTGCTAGAAATAGGAATGAATGGCGAGCGATTGTGACGCAGTTCCGGTAGGCCCTGCTGCTTCCTCCGGTGCCTTAGATGACCGCGGAGGGTAGCAGCAGTAGGGGACTCAGCAGTATGAAGCTTCATCTTTGGTGGAAATGTGGGAGGTTGGGCTGTGGCACCCTAGCAGTACCAGCTGAACTCGGCTGAGTCCCTGGTTAGGGCTGGAGGAACATAGAGAGTAGAGGTCCCCTTTTTTTTTTTTTTTTTTTTTGTTCTTGTTGATGTCGGCTACCCCCCAAAATTGGGGGAAGTGCCTTTGGTATATGGATGGATATATATATATATAATATATATATATATATATATATATATATATATATATATATATATATATATATATATATATATATATATATATATATATATGTGTGTGTGTGTGTGTGTGTAAGTATTTGTATATATATATATATATATATATATATATAATATTATATATATATATATATATATATATATATATATATATATATATATATATATATATATATATATATATATATTATATATATATATATATATATATATATATATATAATATATATATATATCTATATATATATATATAATATATATATATATATATATATATATATATATATATATATATATATATTATATATATATATATATATATATATATATTATCAAACTCAATACATAGATTTGATGATATCACCATATTTATTATGGTAAATATTCTATTGAAAAAAAAAACTTTTATTTTATAAATGATTAATATTACTATGAATCATTAAAATGTCATAAATCCAGCCACATTTGCATTTTCTTTTTCAAAGCCATATCACACAAGTGGGTAGATTTTAACGCAATAAATGTTTTGTTGCATTGAATGGTATTTTATGGAAATATATTTCTTTATCATAAAATAATAAAGGATTATTTAAAGATATCATTTATTTGATGGGAATTTTGTCTGGAAACTTACATTTATATATTCCTCCATTTTTCGTCAATTAAAAAATATAGCTTTGTTCTTAAATATTAAGGAATACTATTTCTATTTGGTGTTTTCCCTTCTGTTTTTTTTTTTTTTCTTGAATGCGGCAAAAGAGGACATCGATTCGTCAAATTATATTATTATTAATTATTATTATTATTATTATTATTATTATTATTATTGTTGCTGTTGTTGTCAGTAGTTGTTGTTGTTGTTGTTGTTGTTGTTATTATTATTATTATCAAAAGCTGAGATACAACCCTTGTTTGATAAGCAGGATGGTATAAGTCCAGGGGCTCCTACAGGGAAATTCCCCCAGTGAGAAAAGGGAATAGGAAAATAAATAAACTACAAGAGAAGTAATGAACAATTAAAATGAAATATTTTAAATACAGTATAAAAATTAAAGTAGATTTTTCATATATAAACTATAAAAACTTGAAAAATCAAGAAGATATAGAATAGGTGTACCGAGTTTATCATCATGCAAGTTCATTCCTAAGATGATATAACCATTTTATATCTATAGAATAAATAAAATCCTTAATTAACATGAGTGGCTGATACATTCATTAGATCATGATACAGATGCTATTATTATTATTATTATTATTATTATTATTATTATTATTATTATTATTATTATTATTATTATTATTATTATTATTATTATTATTAGCTAATCTACAATCATGGTAAAAAAAAGCAAGATCCTCTAATCGCAAGGGCTCCAACAGGGAAATAGCCCATGATATATGAAACAAGGAAACAAATAAAATAATGTCCCTGAGTGTACCCTCAAGCAAGAGAGAACTCTAGCCCAAGAAAGTGGAAGATCTTGATACAGAGGCCTATGGATCATAGGGAATTTTAACAAGAGTCAAACCCCATGATTAACACATTTACAAATTTTCAAGAAACACTAATTAACAGAGATACGATAACTTTGCAAATCGTATAAGAAGGGTCTCTCTAACTTGTGTGAATTGTAATTAATGTAAAATCCCTTTTCCTATCATACAAATACTGTTATATAATAAAACATATTCTTCTGTACTTTACCATCTCTATCTTATTGCTCTCGGATCATTCAAAATACTAATTTTGGCAGTCTTTGTACTCTCTCTCTCTCTCTCTCTCTCTCTCTCTCTCTCTCTCTCTCTCTCTCTCTCTCTCTCATCTCTCTCTCTCACACACACACACAGACACGCAAAATGGATAAAATCAATTACATTTCTTGCATATGACGGTAATGATATATTTTTTTTTTCATTTCAAATTCAAATAAAACTTGAATCCAATTTTCCTTCTTCACCTTTGCCAGATCTGGATTAAATATGACACGAAGAGAGAAGAGATAAAAAGGTGGATAGTAAAGAGTAAGTAATAATTGAGGATTTGGGTCATCTTTTTCGATTACGTTTATATATCCAAATATGGTTGAGCGGATTTTATAATAGATAAAAGGAGAGGATTTTCAATCATATATGATAACTGCCTTTTGTTTGTTTACCAAATTGTTTGATTTTAAGATGGATCCAAATCCGGATAATGAATTTAAGCAAAGGGAGGAGTAAAATGAAAACAGAGAGAGAGAGAGAGAGAGAGAGAGAGAGAGGAGAGAGAGAGAGAGAGAGAGAGAGAGAGAGAGAGAGAGCTGAAGTGATCAGACATAAATTCAATAGAGCGATGAATAGAAATCAAGAATGAATTGGATAATGAAAACAAGCGAAGAGCGGATTTTACCAAAGCAGATATATGGAGACAAAAGGAATATTTCTTATAGGATTTGATTATGGTACATGTACTGAATATATTCTTATATATATATATATATATATATATATATATATATATATATATATATATATATATATATATATATATATATATATATATCTTGTATATATATATATATATATATATATATATATATATATATATATAAATATATATATATATATATATATATATATATATATAAATATATATATATATATATATATATATATATATATATATATATATATATATATATATATATATATATATATATATATATATATATATATATATATAGTGCACAGAGAAGGGGAGAATTTGGCCCGCACTCCTGTATTTGCCCGAGGGAAAACTACATCAAAAAGAGAAAGTGAAATGGTGAAAGGGATTCAACCTGTCAGAAAAGGTGTGAACAAAAGGAATCCAGACAAGAAGAGGACGAATGAAGTCACTGCAGTTGTTAAAAAGACACTTTGCAAAACTATCCAGATATAGAACAGGTGCTTTGAATAGTTGTATTTTTTCTATCTGGAATATGATTTTGAACATTTTAATTTTAGATGTACCATCGCCTGCAAGAATTACCTAATTTTTCTTAACCATTTATAATGTATAAATAAACTCTGGTTTAAGGGTTGTGGTGGCCTATTGGAAACGTCCCTGCCTATCATTATGCGGGATGAAGTTCGCGACACAAGCTAGCTCGATAGGTTCTAGTCGTTGTCTTCAATACCACCATCATCCTTGAGAGCTAAGAGGAGTCATCAGCAGCAAGTGCCTGTCCCCTCCCTGGTCTTGGCTTAGGTGGAAAGGGGGTTTGGGCAGAAAATCATATGAACAGGCGTCATGGCACACCACGCTCTGAGGAAGTACACCCTGTCACACCCTTACTGCGTAGCAGAGGTTACTTAGAGGAACTCGCTGCGCAGTTACAATTTCTCCAGTTCGAGGCGTACCAGGAATCCTTGCATTCAACCGTACATATGGTCATTCTTAGGTCATTGTCCTCTGCCATTCATAGCTACCTTTAATAAAAAGTGCTAGGGCTGAAAGCCTGTAGAGAGAGAGAGAGAGAGAGAGAGAGAGAGAGAGAGAGAGAGAGAAGAGAGAGAGAGAGGATGAAGGCCTAGCATTTGGAAGGTGACCTCTCTCTCTCTCTCTCTCTCTCTCTCTTCTCTCTCTCTCTCTCTCTCTCTCTCTCTCTCATGTGTGATTTTAGTCTTCTTCTCTTGAGATCATATAAAGGATTATCTCTCTCTCTCTCTCTCTCCTCTCTCTCTCTCTCTCTCTCTCTCTCTCTCTCTCTCTCTCTCATTGTGTGATATTAATCTTTTTTCTTTAAGATCATATGAAGGATTCTCTCTCTCTCTCTCTCTCTCTCTCTCTCTCTCTCTCTCTCTCTCTCTCTCTCTCTCTCCTCTCTCATTGCGTGATATTAATCCTTTTTTTAAGATCATATGAAGGATTCTCTCTCTCTCTCTCTCTCTCTCTCTCTCTCTCTCTCTCTCTCTCTCTCTCTCTCTCTCTCTCTCTCTCTCTCTTAGAATAAGAAATAAGGCAATAAGGTTCTCCTTTTAAAAGCAGTGAAAGAATCATAAGATAGAACTTCAAACTGAAAAAAAAGGTGATTTTATATTTGGCGTATCGCGAAAAAGAATTCATGAAATTCAATAAAGGAGCATTAGCCTCAAACGAGAGAGAGAGAGAGAGAGAAGAGAGAGAGAGAGAGAGAGAGAGAGAGAGAGAGAGAGAGAGAGAGAAACGCTTTTTCGTATTACTGAAAAGTGTCGTTTTTCCTTTTCATTTCTTTTCAGAAAATTGTTCTTATTTTTTCATAAAGAAGTTAAGATTTCGTAATCGTATATATCTATCTATCTATCTAACGTTCATATCTATGAATTCCAGTTCTTAAGTATAGTTCATATTAGGTGTCGTCATTCGAGGAGAAAAATCATATATCACCAAATAAAAACTAAATGTTAAAAACTAAATTTATTGATAAAAAAATCGTTTGATCTTTTGCTCGTATATCCGTAAAAAAATCTTCTTTTATTTAGAGTTCACAATTACAGAAGGCTGAAAATATTCATTATTCATCCCTGGTTTCAGAGCCTCAACTGAAAAGCATATTTTATATTCATTACTCGTTACTTCTATTATAGTTTATTCTTTTCCTTTTTTCCTTTCCTTACTAGGCTTTTTATCCCTGTTGGAGCATTTGGGCTCATAGCATTCAACAAGAAAATAGCTCAGTGAGGAAAGCAAATAAGGAAACAGTTTGAATAGCATGGCCGAGTATAAGCCTCAAACAAGAGAACTTACTCGATTATCCCAAAAATTTATAAATTCTATAATTTTGTTTATCGATCCTAGTTTTATATATTCTCAATTTTCATTCTGTTCATAACTCTGTAATACTATTTTGCGATATAAAGCATATAGATTCTAGAAATTTTTATCCATCCTAGACTTACATATTTATAAATTTTCTTCTGTTCACAACACTATTACAACTTTATTCTCAAATTTACCTGGTTATTTTTTCCCTTTCCTGTATAATTTTTTTCGTTTATCATCTTGTAGGTCGACAAACAGTAATTTCTTTCGTCTTATGACCAAATTTCAAATACTTCTTTTCCCCTTCCGCTGAGCCATTCTTCACTCAAAACTTATGTTTTTCATTCAACTCATTTTATCTCTTATTTTTCTATCGAACTGACTTTATCAAATTCATAAATTTGTCTATTTCTCTTTCCTTTATCTAAGTGATTAGAAGCTGTCAATTTTTTGAGAAACTCACTTTATCTATTTCTCAATCAGACGCACTTAATAAGAGACTATTTTCTGGCAACAGTCAAATTTGTGGCTCTGTCCTCGACAGCCATTCGGGAAGTCCCCAGAAGTTTCCCGTAGTGTTTTATGGTTATTGATAACGTCCCCTGCCCGTTCAAATTCGTTAATTTCTCTAGTGTCGGCAACCTCACCGCCATTGTGAGGTGGGGATGGGAGTTTCAAGGGAGTCGTCCCTGGTCCTAGCTTGGATGGAGAGTTGACTTGGGTTTGATCATATGTAAATATGGTCAGTCTGTAGGGCAATGTCCTGGTTGCTCAGACACTGTCACGGTCTATTACCTCTGCAATTCATAAGTGGCCTTTAAACCTTTAAACAGGTGAAGCTTCCTAAGACATTATTACTGTTTTCCCCAGTTTAATTCAGGTATAGTAACTCATTTCAATTTAGTGGACAGATATTTTCTCATTTGGCTATTGAGATACTACCACTAGAGAGTTATGGCATCTTTTGACTGGCCAGGCAGTACTACATTAGATCCTTTTCTCTGGTTACGGTTCATTTTCCTTTGTTTATACATACACCGAATATTTTGGCCTATTCTTTACATATTCTCCTCTGTCCTCATACACCTGAAAACACTGAGATTAGCAAAAACAATTCTTCTTCACCCAAGGGGTTACAGTACTGTAATTGTTCAGTGATCACTTTCCTCTTGCTAAGGGTAGAGGAGACTCTTTAGATATGGTAAGCAGCTCTTCTAGGAGAAGGACACTCGAAAATAAAACCATTGTTCTCCAGTCTTGGGTAGTGCCATAGCCTCGGTACCATGGTTCTTCCACTGTCTTGGGTTAGACCTCTCTTGCTTGAGGGTACACCTCGGGCATACTATTCTATCTAATTTCTCTTCTTCTTGTTTTGTTAAAGTTTATATAGTTTAAATAGGAATTACTTATTCTAATAACGTTACTCTTCTTAGAATATTTTATTTTTCCCTTTTTCCTTCCCACACTGGGCTATTTTCCCTGTTGGAGCCCCTGGGCCTATAGCAACCTGCTTTTCCAGCTAGGGTTGTAGCTTAGCAAGTAGTATTTGTAGTAGTAGTAATAATAATAATAATAATAATAATAATAATAATAATAATTATATTGGGTGAATCATAAAATTCTATCATAAATAGGTTACGTTTTCTAAAGATTTACGAGAAAACTACATGTGAGATATCCAAAAAAATTCTAATCATAAGTAGACATGATTTTTTTAAACTAAAGCAAGACCATATATGAAGCTGAAAGCAATTACAAACATATTTCACAGCCACACTTAAAGCTTAAAGCAATTATAGGCATATTTCACACACCCCATTTGAAGTTAAGAGCAATCAAAAGCATATTTCAAACCCACGCTTATAGCTAAAAGCAATCAAAGGCACATTTCACACCCTCACTTGAAGTTCCATATACCAAAGGCACTTCCCCCAATTTTTGGGGGGTAGCCGACAACAACAAGAAAAATAACAAAAAAGGGGACCTCTACTCTCTACGTTCCTCCAGCCTAACCAGGGACTCAGCCGAGTTCAGCTGGTACTGCTAGGGTGCCACAGCCCAACCTCCCACATTTCCACCACAGATGAAGCTTCATACTGCTGAGTCCCCTACTGCTGCTACCTCTGCGGTCATCTAAGACACCGGCGGAAGCAGCAGGGCCTACCGGAACTGCGTCACAATCGCTCGCCATTCATTCCTATTTCTAGCACGCTCTCTTGCCTCTCTCACATCTATCCTCCTATCACCCGGAGCTTTCTTCACACCATCAATCCACCCAAACCTTGGCCTTCCTCTTGTACTTCTCCCATCAACTCTTGCATTCATCACCTTCTTTAGCAGACAGCCATTCTCCATCTCTCAACATGGCCAAACCACCTCAACACATTCATATCCACCCTAGCCGCTAACTCATTTCTTACACCTATTCTCACCCTCACCACTTCGTTCCTAACCCTATCTACTCGAGATACACCAGCCATACTCCTCAGTCACTTCATCTCAAACACATTCAATTTCTGTCTCTCCATCACTTTCATTCCCCACAACTCCGATTCATACATCACAGTTGGTACAATCACTTTCTCATATAGAACTCTCTTTACATTTATGCCCAACCCCTCTATTTTTTATTACTCCCCTTAACTGCCCCCAACACTTTGCAACCTTCATTCACTCTCTGACGTACATCTGCTTCCACTCCACAATTTGCTGCAACAACAGACCCCAAGTACTTAAACTGATCCACCTCCTCAAGTAACTCTCCATTTAACATGACATTCAACCTTGCACCACCCTTCCCTTCTCGTACATCTCATAACCTTACTCTTACCCACATCAACTCTCAACTTCCTTCTCTCCCACACCCTTCCAGAAGTTAAATACAATTAAAAGCATATTTTACACCAACACTTGAAGTTAAAATCAATTACAAGCATAATGCGTACCCATAGTAATGGTAAAATCACTTACAAGCATAATTTAACTCATTTTTGTAATATTCATTGAACCTGTACGTTGATGTACATCTGTTTGTTAATATGTCTAACAAAGAAGAAAATAGCTAATAATAAAAAGTTTCTATAGTAATTCTACGAAAGGAAACACCATTTCTTCACACAAAACGTCAACCTAAAACTCTTTTTTTTTTTTTAATGAGAAAAGTTAAGAGCTCTTTTTTTTTTTTTTTTTTCCTAACGACGGCTTTTCATCCATGATTGTGATATGACCTGTGTCATGTTTTTCCCTTTTTTCAATGTCAATCAAATCAATATTCCAAGAGTGAATGATTCCTATTTAATAGTTTCCAAATAAAACTGTTAGTTATATAAAATAATAGCGAAACCTCCGTACAATATTTGATAAAAACGACCAACAAAGAGTTCGAGCTAAAACTTTTTAATTAGACAAACGACTCAATTAGGCCCACAGGAATTCCTGCAGGATAACCACAGAATAACCCATATATACATATGATCAGCGTCTAAGCCACCTCTTCATCTACCTAAGACCAGGGAGACCCAGGCAATGGCTGCTGATGACTCAGCAGCTAGACCTATAGGTTCCCCCAAAGCCACCATCCTTAGCTCATAAGGATGGTGAGATTGTGGATACTTAAAGAAATTATCGAGCTCGAGCGTTTTTCGAACTCCCGTCCAAAAGATCGCTAGGCAGATTAGTTTTCAATAGGCTACAACACTCGGTAGTTTACAATGAGAAATAAAGCCTTCCCCTCTCGCTTCACCTCTTCTCCCCCTCCCCCTTCCCCAG
>NC_090756.1:30224510-30227010 GCF_036898095.1 Palaemon carinicauda
TATATATACTATATATATATATATATATATATATATATATATATAGTAATATATATATATATATATATATATATATATATATATGGTGTCCGGTCAATTCGTCGACATCAATTCGTCGTTGCTCAATTTGTCGATGCTCAATTGATCGTTGGTCAATTTGTCCCCAAGTCAATTCGTCGTTGAGCAAATCGTCGAGTTAAATTATTTATTTTCGCATTCTTGACACTCCCTTTTTCTTTGTCTCACATATTGGACCCTTCTTGCTTCCTCAATTAAAGAAAATTGTCTAAAGACAATTTTAGTTCAAAAGTACTTTTTCAAACTTTGCTCCTTGAAAAAAAGAATTGTCTATTCGACAGTTTTACGTTCAAAAGTACTTTTAAAAACTTGCTCCTTAAAAAAAGAATTGTCTAACGACAATTTTAGATTGAAAGTAATTTTCAGAAACTTTGCTTCTAATATTTCATCTTTTCAAGGAAAGCGGGAAGTTACAATAAAAATACAAAAAAAAGTGTCGTGTTTATTTTCAGTCAAATTATATATATATATATATATATATATATATATATATATATATATATATATATATACATGACTATATATATATATATATATATATATATATATATATATATATAATATATATATATATATATATATATATATATATATATATATATATATATATATATATACATACTATATATATATATATATATATATATATATATATATATATATATATATATATATATATATATATATATATTATATATTTATATATATATATATATATATATATATATATATATATATATATATATATATATATATATATATTATATATATTATATATATGCAACGGTCTAACACTTTAGATATTGTTTGAGATGAGTATAAAGTCAGAGTGTTTGTGGTTTCTTGGAGAATTTCTATAATATCGATCGATAGATGTTTATGTAAATAGAGAAAATAAAGAATGGTTGTTTTCATGAAAAGGATTATCTGGTTACAATTACGAATCTCAAAACCCAATAAATGAATAAAAATTAGTCAGACTCTTTTAAGCCTAGGAAGTGTTGAGTTTACTTTTAATAAAAATTGAGAAATTATATTAAATGGTTTCAACATCTAAACCTGCACCGAGGTGTGTTTGACAGTGATGCTGAGAGATGCGCTTGTACCAACCGTGTGTCACAGAATTGTACATAATTCCTTTTGCATATATTATGCTTGTATCTTCGCTCTTCCCCTCGCACTGAACGAACATGTAAATTCATGTCTGCTGTCCCCTCTGTAACATTGTCTGTCTTGTTAACTTGCTATTTCCTGTTGCCTTGAGGTTTTGTATATAAAGGAGAGTGTTTCTATAACAATATAACTCAGTTGATTGCATCCTTCCTTTGAGTTCACAACCCTCACTTGGCACCGTCGAATTGGTGACCCCCGGAAGTTGACTCGCTACCACTGCCTTTCACCCCCACCTCCCTCGCCCCTCCATCGTTGGTACTATGATGGAGACGGACTCTACTACAGCAGTTGGCGCTGCGGCCGCCCTATTGAAACTTTCACCGTTCGCCAGAGGAGAGGCGTTTGCTTGGTTTCAGTGCGCAGAAGTCCACTTTCGTATCAAGGGCGTGACTCGCTCAACCACCAAAGCGGATTATGTTCTCGTGGCGATACCCGAGAACACCTTCCCAGAAATATCCGACTGGCTTTGTGAACAAGGAGGACACCCCAATAGCGTATGACGCCCTCAAAACATACCTTCTGCAGCAGTACTCGCCGTCGCCAGCCGTTGGGGGGCCAAAGGGCTTCGCTTGCCCTCAAGGAAAATGACCAGTATTGCTCGCCTTCTACCTACCGCAGACGGCTCTCCTCGTGAGGTGAACCTACTTCTTGCCCTTTGGATACGCTGTTTACCCGAACCTGTACGCGCTGCCATAACCCGAAGTCGATAGTTTACCCATAAAGGACTTGATGACCAAGAGCCGACCGCCCTTATGGACAGCCACTTCAAGACTTCCATCAACGTCTCCACCCCTGACGAAGAAGATGCCTATTCAACGTCAACCGAAGCTGACATGAATGCCGTAGGACATACACGCCTACCCCGTGATGTGCCGAAGCGGCGATAAAGCCGCCCCACCACCCACCAATCACACTCGCGCCCCAAAGAACGACTTCTACAGCCACTTACTACCTCCCATCCACCGCAGTTTTGCTACTACCACTTCAGATTCGGGGCAACCGCAAAGAAATGTGCCAAGGATTGTTAGTGGCCAAAAAACGTGTAAGTAGGCCATCGCTTGTGGCGGTAGCCTCCCATATTTCTAATCTTTTCTTTTTACAGGATGCAAGGAACGGGCGTGCGATTTTTGGTAGACACGGGTGCTTGTCGTTCTCTTTTGCCAAGGAAACTCTTCAAGGCACGACGTAGTCTGTCTACATCTGCTGACGTCCACTTAGTAGCTGCCAACGGATTCCTGCTCCCATGCGC
>NC_090756.1:30242010-30259510 GCF_036898095.1 Palaemon carinicauda
ACTTTTATTATTATTCTGTACATATTGTTTTTGTTTTAATTCTTGTTAATCTAGTTTTTTAGTATGATGTCTCTTTTTTATTTCTATTAATTCTTATGCTGTCTGGAGACATTGAGCGAAATCCGGGACCAGTACGTCCTAGATTTCGTCAATGTCGTCTTCTGTATTGCAATATTCGTGGTCTTCATGCAAATATCCGAGACCTTACAGTTGCGTCCAGACAGTATGATATTCTTTTGTGCTCAGAAACTTTGGTTTCTAATATGAGGCACTCATCTGAGCTCCTTATAACTGGTTTTAAGAAGCCAATAATGCTGAAACGTGATTCCATTCCTAGGGCCAGGGGAATGGCAGTGTATATTAGGACTGAGTACCCTGCTTCTCATAAGTCCTGCTATCAATGTGGATGTCATGAGATTCAGGTAATAAAAGGTTGTGGCAGGCATAACAACTTTTATTTGTGTTCAATCTACCGGAATCCAGACATGGATGATTCTATCTTCGATTGTCTTCTTACCATTATGGCTAAGATACAAGAGGATGATAGAAAGGCTTCGTTTGTCTTTGTTGGTGATTTTAATGCTCACCATAGGGAGTGGTTGAGTTCTATCTCTCCTACCGATCGCCATGGCTTAAGAGCTTTAGACTTTGCCTCGGAATCAGGCTGTGAGCAAATCATAAATGAAGCTACTCACAGGTCTGGTAATTGCTTGGACCTCGTATACACTGACTCCCCTGGCGTTATAACTAGTAAGGTTGGTTCTCCAGTCGGGACTTCTGATCATGCCTTGATTTCATTATTAGTGAGGACTGAGCAGCCTGTCCCTGATATATCATATTCTTTTAAAATTTATATGAAATCCCAAGCAGACTGGAATGGGATTTTGCATGATCTTTTGTTCTTGAATTGGTCACAATTATATAATAGTGTAGATCCTGTTGTCCCTTTGAATGAGAATCTAGTCAACATAATTGATAGACGTATCCCTTCTCGTGTGCTAAGGTACCGAATGAAGGACAAACCGTGGTTCAATGATGATTGTAGACGTGCTTATTTGGAGAAGCAGGAGGCCTATCACCTTTGGAAGGGTAACAGATCAGATTTGACCTGGAACAACTATACTCAGCTTCAAGCTTTAGCTCAGAGAGTTTATGCCTCAACTGAAAAGGAGTACAATTTAATCATAAAAGAAACCCTCTCTGGTACAACTCAGGAACATAAATGGTGGTCTACCCTTAAATCTGCACTCTTTGGTGTAGATGCAACAGTTCCTCCTTTACTTAAACCAGATGGCTCAGTCACTCACTGTCCAAAGGAAAAGGCAACCCTTTTGGCTGATGTTTTTGACAGTAAACAGAGTAATGAAAAACTTGAACTTCCTCATTCATGTTTTCCTGAGGCTAAACTAACTAGTTTAGCTTTTCGATTTCGTGAGATTAAAGATCTGTTGGTGGACCTTGATGCTTATGGAGGTGTAGACCATAATGGTATTTTTCCTTTGTTCTTTATAAAGACAGCAGATTTCTTAGCTCCAAAGTTATCTGTTATTTTGCGCAAGTTAGCAAGAAGAGGAGCTTTTAGCACTTGTTGGAGAATTGGTAATGTTACTCCTCTATGTAAATGTGTTTGCGGTAGCTCAAGTCCCACTGATTACCGCCCAATTTCCATAACTCCCATATTATCTAAAGTTTTTGAACGTCTTCTGGCAAAACGTCTTAATAGGTTTGCTGAAGGTAATCATATATTCCCTAGTTTGCAATTTGGTTTTCGGAAAGGCCTTGGAGAATGTGATGCCCTTCTTACAATCTCCAATGCAGTACAGAAATCCCTTGATTGTGGTCGGGAAGTTCGTATGATTGGCCTTGATTTTAGTGCTGCCTTTGACCGTGTTAATCATGAGGCCCTTGTTTTCAAACTGAAACAGTTGGGAGTGGGTGGGTCGTTTTTTAGCATTATTATTGATTTTTTAGGTAGTAGATCTCAAAGAGTTGTTGTTGATGGGCACCATAGTGAGTATAGGAATGTGATATCCGGTGTTCCACAGGGTAGTGTTCTTGGCCCATTACTTTTCATACTATATACACATGACATGTGGTTTGGCCTAGAAAATAAGCTTGTTGCATATGCAGATGACGCTACTCTCTTTGCATCAATTCCATCCCCTGAATGTAGATCTGGGGTTGGTGAATCCCTTAATAGAGATTTAGCTAAAATTGGTGCATGGTGCAAATTATGGGGTATGGAGTTGAATCCTAATAAAACTCAAAGTATGATTGTAAGTAGGTCAAGGACGGTGGCTCCTCAACATCTGAATCTCTGTATTGATAATGTTTCTTTAAATTTGTATGGCTCTTTTAAAATTTTAAGTGTGATTCTTGACAGCAAATTTACTTTTGAGAAACATATAAGGTATGTGTCTTCTTCAATTGCACAAAAAATAGGCTTATTGAGAAAGTCTTTTAAGATATTCGGTGATCAATCTATTTTGAAGAAGTGTTTTAATTCTTTTATTCTACCTTGTTTTGAGTATTGTTCTCCTGTCTGGTCTTCAGCTGCTGATTCTCATCTTAATTTGTTGGACAGAAACTTACGGTCTATTAAATTTCTTATTCCTGATCTAGATATTAATCTCTGGCACCGTCGATCAATTAGTTCATTATGCATGTTGCATAAGATTTTTCATAACTCTGACCATCCTTTACATTCAGATCTCCCTGGACAATTCTATCCTGTTCGTAATACTAGGCAGGCAGTTAATTCTAATAGCCAGGCCTTCTCCATCATAAGACTCAATACTACGCAGTACTCTAGAAGTTTTATTCCAGCTGTTACCAAGTTGTGGAATGATCTTCCTAATCGGGTTGTTGAATCAGTAGAACTTCAAAAGTTCAAAGTTGGAGCAAATGCTTTTTTGTTGACCAGGCGGACATGAGTCTTTTTATAGTTTATATATGACATATTTGTTGTTGACGTTGTTAATAGTTTATATATGATATATCTCTTTTGACATTACTTTTTTTAGAATGATTTATTGTTAATTTGTTCTCTTCAGTTATTTATTTCCTTATTTCCTTTCCTCACTGGGCTATTTTTCCCTATTGGAGCCCCTGGGCTTATAGCATGTTGCTTTTCCAATTAGGGTTGTAGCTTGGATAGTAATAATATATATATATATATATATATATATATATATATATATATATATATATATATATATATATATATATGTATGTATGTATGCATATATATATATATATATATATATATATATATATATATATATATATATATATATATATATATATATATACATATATATATATATATATATATATATATATATATATATATATATATATATATATATATGTATGCATATATATATATATATATATATATATATATATATATATATATATATATATATATATATATATATATATATATATATATATATATATATATATATATATATATATATATATATATATATATATATATATATATATATATATATATATATATATATATATATATATGCATGTATATATATATATATATATATATATATATATATATATATATATATATATATATATATATATATATATATATATATATATATATATATATATATATATATATATATATAGTATATATATTTTTATCATTATACTAGTCACAAGGGTAGTGTCCTAGAGCCGTCAAAAACGATGTCGGAAAATTAAGATAAATGGTTACCACACACAGATTCAATCCTTTCCAATCCCCTCCTCATTTCCTAACTAGACCCCAGCAGTTTCGGCACTTTGTGGGAGATTGTGGTTTCCGAGTGTACCTTTCGGCCAATAGACACCCTCTCCCTAGGGTGTAACACTTGCTCTATATTATGTAAGGGAGAGAGTGTATATATGTAAACGTTCTAATTTCCGAATAGAATAGCCACAAATAGTGACATTATTTAATTGCTAATGAACAAGCATAAAGAATGAATATCATATATCGTATATCATCATATTTCTTCCTCTCAGAAATATGATTTGGGAAAATAGAACAGACTAAATCAAGGAATCTCTTTACCGGAAAAGGTTCATTTGCATAATCCTGATTGGATGGAAAGAGCCTGATTTGCATTTCTTGATGATAAGGTGAATTTGTAAACATTTCAGGAGCCCTGTAGCGAACAAGGTATTTGTATTATATCATTATGAATGTTGTTGTTGTTGTTGTTATTGTTCATGTAATACCGGAAAGTCATGTGGATTTCTATTAGGGTGTATAAAAGACCTATTTGCTTACCAATAATACTATGCAAAGGTCAAAGGTCAGAGTTCAAAGGGAGGCAAATGGCTCTCTTCCCCCCCTCTCTGGGGGAGGGGGAGGGGGAGGAGGAGGGTAGGGGTGTTCTTCCTAACGCTCACATTGGCATAGGATCCCAAGTTAGTTTTTCCATTATTATTAATTTTATTATTATTATTATTATTATTATTATTATTATTATTATTATTGTTGTTGTTGTTTTTGTTGCTGTTGCTGTTATTTGACATCATTATTAGTATTGTTATGGTTGTTGTTGTTTTTTTTATTTGTCATTACTATTTTATTACAAATAACATTGTTGTTGGTGTTGTTCTTGTTGTTATTGTTATTATTTGTCATTATTATTTTATTACAAATATCTTTGTTGTTGTTGTTGTTATTGTTGTTATTTGTCATTATTTCTTAAATAGTAGGTTGGCCAGGGCACCAGCCACCCTTTGGGATACTACCGCTAGAGAGTTATGGGGTCCTTTGACTGGTCATACAGTACTACAGAGGATCCTTCTCTCTGGTCACGGTTCTTTCCCTTTGCCTACACATACACCGAATAGTCTGGCCTATTCTTTCCACAATCTTCTCTGTCCTCATACACATGACAACACCGAGATAACCAAACAATTCTTCACTCAAGGGGTTATCTACTGCACTCTAATTGTTCAATGGCTACTTTCCTCTTTGTAAGGATAGAAGAGACTCTTTAGCTATGGTAAGGAGCTCTTCTAGGAGAAGGACACTCCGAAATCAAACCCTTTTTCTCTAGTCTGGGGTAGTGCCTTAAACTCTGTACCATGGTCTTCTACTGTCTTGGGTAGAGTTCTCTTGCTTTAGGGAACACTCAGGCCCAGTATTCTATCTAATTTCTCTTCCTCTTGTTTTGTTAAAGATTTTATAGTTCATAGAGGAAATATTTATTTTGGTGTGGTTACTGTTCTTGAAATATTTTATTTTTCCTTGTTTTCTTTCTTTACTGTGCTATTTTCCCTGCCGGGGCCCTTGGGCTTATAGCATCCTGCTTTTTCAACTAGGGTTATAGCTTAGTAATTAATGATAATAATAATAATGATTATTATTATTATAACTATCATCGTTTTTGTTGTTGTTGGTTTTGTTTGTTGTTGTTATTTGTCATCATCAGTATTATGATTATCATTGTTGTTGTTGTTGTTGTTGTCGTTGTTCCTATTATTGGTCATTATTATTATCATTATTATTGTTGCTATTATTTATTTTTTTTATTTATTCATTATTATTATTATTATTATTATTATTATTATTATTATTATTATTATTATTATTATTATTACTAATTTGAAAATAATGTTCCTAAATGACTCAGCGTCAGAGAGAGAGAGAGAGAGAGAGAGAGAGAGAGAGAGAGAGAGAGAGAGAGAGAGAGAGAGAGAGAGAGAGAGAGAAAATTCTCCTCAGTCAATATGAGACTAAACATTAATCTACTGTTTCCGTCATTTACCTGATAGATAGATAGATATGTAATTAGATATATAAACAGATTATTGAAGTAATGGATACATTGATAAATTATATCATACCTCGACATACACCCGAATATAGTTTAGAATATAATAAATTAAAGAAAGAAAAAATTAAGTTTTAAGGTCTCGGTTCATCAACTGAGAACTTATAAGATTCTTTCAAGTAAGACTGATGACGTCTCTTATTCGTCTTCTCTCTTCTTCTTCCTTTTTGTCAAGATAATTCAGAAAGGAACATAGAGATATCCTTCCCTTCTCTCTCTCTCTCTCTCTCTCTCTCTCTCTCTCTCTCTCTCTCTCTCTCTCTCTCTCTCTCTCCAACGTCCCTTTGGCCCCTAAATGGACTCCCTTTTTAAACATATATATATATATTTATATATATATATATATATATATATATCTTATTTCATAACGATATATCTAAATAGGTTTCATATTCTATTTTTTTGAGTGTCGTAGCCTATTGAAAACTAACCTGCCTGGTAATCTTTTGGACGGGATTTCGAGACCCGCTGGAGCTCGAAAGTTTCTTTTAGTGTCTACAACCTCACAATCTTTATGAGCTAAGGATGGTGGCTTTGAGGGAATCCATAGGTCTAGCTGTTCAGTCATCAGCAACCATTGTCTGACCCTCCCTGTACCTCGATTACCTGTAAGTCTATCTGCTCTGTCATCAGCAGCCATTGCCTGGCTCTCCTTAGTCCTTGATATATTAAGAGGTGGCTTGGACGCAGATCATATGTATTTATGGTTATTTTGTAGTGCATTGCCAGAGTCCCTTACCTCTGGCATTCATGAGCAATCTTTAAACGGCCAGTTATTGAGGAATTCCTGTAATTAGGTCGTTTGTCCAATTAAAACGTTTTATCTCGCTCTCTTTTCTGGTCGTTATTATCAAATATTGTACGGAGGTTTCACTACTGTTTTATATAACCAACTTTTTATTTTGAAACTATTGAATTAAAAGAGAATTATTCACTTTTGGATTATTCTATTGATTGAAATTGAAAAAAAGGGAAAACACGACACAGGTCAGATCACAATCATCGATGAGAATACGTCGTTAAAAAAGAAAGAAGAAAAAAAAATTAACTTTTCTAATTATAAATAATAAGTTTTAGTTGATGTTTGGTGTAATGAAGATGTTATTTCCTATCGTAAAATTACTATATAACTTTTTTTTCTTATTCATAACATTCCTCTTTGGGGGAAATATTAACAGAGAGTTTCTATAGGTTTCTACTAATATTTGAAAAAAAAATTATGTAGAGTTTAAGTTCAATTATGCTTGTAATTCTTTAAACTTCAAATGTGGTTTAAAATATGCTTGTAATTGCCTTTAACTTCAAGTGTGTCAGTGAAATATGTTTGTAAGGGCTTTTAACTTCAAGTGTGGGAGGGAATTATGCTTGTAGTTGTTTTTAACTTAAAGTGTGGGTGTGGATGATGCTTGTAATACCTTTAAACTTCAAGTGTAGAAGGGAATTATGCTTGTAGTTGCTTTTAACTTTAAGTGTGGGTGTGGATCATGCTTGTAATACCTTTAGACTTCAAGTGTAGAAGGGAATTATGCTTGTAGTTGCTTTTAACTTTAAGTGTGGGTGTGGATCATGCTTGTAATACCTTTAGACTTCAAGTGTGGAAGGGAATTATGCTTGTAGTTGCTTTTAACTTTAAGTGTGGGTGTGGATCATGCTTGTAATACCTTTAGACTTCAAGTGTAGAAGGGAATTATGCTTGTAGTTGCTTTTAACTTTAAGTGCGGGTGTGGATCATGCTTTTAATATCTTTAACTTCAAGTGAGGGAAGAAATTATGCTTGCAGTTGCTTTTAACATCAAGTTGGGTGCGCATTATACTTGCAGTAGCATTTACCTTAAAGTATTGGTGAGAAATATGCTTGTAGCTGTTTTTAACTTCAAGAGTGGGTGTGAAGTATATTTTTAGTTGCTTCTAACCTCAATTGGTGAGAAATGCTGCTAGTTGCTTTTAACTTCAAGTGTGGGTGTGGATCATGCTTGTAATACCTTTTAACTTCAAGTGAGGGAGGGAATTATGCTTGAAGTTGCTTTTACCTTGAAGTATTTGTGAGAAATATGCTTGTAGCTGGTTTTAACTTCAAGAGTGGGTGCAAAGTATGTTTTTAGTTACTTTTAACTTTAATTATAGGTGAGAAGGGCTTCTAGTTGCTTTTAACTTCAAATGTCTGTATGAAATATGCTTGTAATTGCTTTCAACTTCAAGTGTGTTTGTGAAATATGCTTTTAATTGATTTTAACTCCAATTTTGCGACTGAAATATGTTTGTATTTGCTTTCAACTACAAGGTTGGATACGAAATATGCTAGTAGTTGCTTTTAATTCCAAGTGCGAGGGAGAAGTATGCTTGTAGTTGGCTTCATCTTCAAGTATTGGTGCATATTATGATTTTAGTTGCTTTTAACTTAGAGTACTGGTGGGAAATAGGCATGTAGGTATTTTTTAACTTCAAGTGTGGGTGTGAAATATGCTTATAATTACTTTTAACTTCAATTGTGGTTGAGAAATGTGCTTGTAATTGCTTTCAACTTGAAGTGTGGGTTTGATTCAGCTTAAATCATCTCTGCTTGCGATTGAAATTATTAGATGAATTTCACATGCAGTTTTCTATTGAATCTATAGAAAACGTAATCTACTTATGATAGATTTTGCAAGAATAGGTGTCCCACCAGGGCACCCTGAGGAAGAAAGTATCTATCCACTGAGTTGCAAACAGGTTTCTGTAACTGGATTGAACTGGGGAAAACATAATAATGTTTGTTGAAGCTTCACATGTTTAAAGGTGACATTGCCATAGCAAGCAGGACAATGCCTTAGAGACTGACCATATTTACATATGATCAACGCCCAAGCCAGGAAATGGCTGCTGTTTACTCCAATGTTAGACCAATAGGCTCCCCTAAAACCCCCTCCTTAACTAACAAGGATGGTGAGTCAGCAGACACTAAAGAAACTAACGAGTTTCAGCGCGACTCGAACAGCAGTCTGCTGATCATCAGGCAGGCTTGTTACTAATAACCATATAACATTATGAAGAACATCTTAGGACTTCCTGAAAGGCTGTCGAGGACAGAGCCAAGGATTTGACTGTAGCATTTGTTTGAGAAATAGACAAAGTGAGTTTCCCATAGAATTGGCAGCTTTAAATGACTTTGACAATGGACAGATAAATAGACGAATTTATGAATTTGATAATGTCTGTTTGATAAAAAAAAAATAAAACATACCAAAAGAGTTGAATAAAAAAAATGAGTTTTGAGTTAAGAATATCTCAGCGGAAGAAAGTTAAGGACAGATAAAGTCATATAGAAACTTATGAGGAAAGTTTAGTGGGAAAGAACTATTTGAAATATTGTCATAATAAAAGAGAAATGACTGTTAGTGGACATACAAGACGATGAACGGAAAATAATACAGGAAAGGGAAAGAAATAACCGAGTAAATTTGAGAGAAAAAAAATTCGTTAGTGATGTGAACAGAAGGAAAATTATGAATGCATAAATTTAGGATAGATCAGAATTACTAAAATTAATATTTTTTATATCGGAAGAAAGTATAGTAGTTTTGTGAACAGAAGAAAAGTTGTGAATGTAAGTATATAGGATGGATGAAAACTGAGTAAATCTCAGAAAAAAACAGAATATTATAGCTTTTTGGACAAAACTAGTATTAATAAAAGGGATTTAGGATGGAGATAAAGTTCTGAAGATCTATATTTTTAGGCTAAAATTAATGTTGATTAATCTTTTGTTGATATCATTCCCCTAATTTTCCAAATCATATTGTTCACGCAATCAGTCTTATCTTACGACAGCAATAAATTAACTTTTGGCCTGATGGGGAAACTCATGCCACAGCTATACCTTTTTTGGTTTATGAGAATTCAGCTCTTCAAGAGCAATGTTTGTGGGCAAAATTACTGCCTGATTAACCCTTCTGCACTGTTAGGGGTCTTTTTGACCCGAAAACAATTTTACATTACCATATCTCTCTTGTTTTCAGAGACTGAAGATTCATACTTCTTGAATTCTCCTGACTTTAAGAGGTTATTGTGTTGCCTAAGCCTGGTAAAATTTTTCTCAGTAGTTACTGAGCAGCAAAAAAGTAACATCAAATCTGTTCGGGTCAAAATGACCCGTACCTACTTTTTGCTCTATTTTTTCACAGTTAATCGCTATATGTATCAAAGGTGATATGATTATTGAAGTTACCCTTTCAAATGTAGTATATATAATTTCTTTAATTATTATATTCAGAGAAAATTTATCTTCTTTGTTTACAAGGTATAGATAAAAAGGTGGGAGAACTTCCATAATATTTTTTCCTAGTAATATTCATCAGCCATGGATAAGTAAGTCTTTACATCATTGTAAGATTGTTGCCTTTAATTTATAATGATTCAGAGGAAATATTGGTTAGAAAAATGCTAAGTATAATATCATACTGTGAACATTATTACCAGCAATAGTGTAGGTCACATGTTTTGTAAACTAACACAAGCAGTTTTCTTTGTTTGTGTTCAAGAAAGTGTACAGTTTTTCCTGTAAAAAAAGTTTTATGGTCATGAAACCGGTGAAGAAAGTGATTGTATATCTTCAGAAAGTGATGATGGTGAAAATGACCATCTTTCAGTTCATGATGATCTCATTGACTCTGACTATGAAGATGAAGCTGAAGAACAGCAGTCTTCCAGTCCAAATTATTCAATCAGAAAGTGAAATACCGGAATGGATAATGGCAATGAACCTTATGATCAAACATCTACCAGCTCAAATTCCACATCCATTGATACTGACTGTAATGATGAAGAACAGCCACCTTCCTCTGTGAATTTCACATCCAAAAAGGGAAAAATTGTATGGTCTTCAGAAAAAGCAAACAGGTCATCAGGAAAGAAGTGTGCAAGAAATATCATTGATCAAACTCCTGGTATCAGTCGTTATGCAGCTTCAAGAATATCAGATATACTGTCTGCATTTGAATTATTCTTAACTCCAAAATTATTCAATATTACTTTGAAAATGACAAACAAAGAAGCTAATCGTGTCTTTGGTTCAGGAGATATAATTAGCTTAGAAAACCTGAGAGCATTTTATGGATTACGTCTTTTAGCAGGAGTTTATAAATCTCTTGGAGAGTCTCTTAGGAGTCTTTGGGATGACACATATGGACGTCCTATATTTCAAGCTACAATGTCTCTTGAAACCTTTATGAAATATTCTAGGTTTATTATATTTGATGATAAAGAAACCAGAGCTCAAAGGAGATCCACAGACAAACTTGCTCCTATTAGAGATGTTTGGAACATGTGGGTTGAGAGACTCCCTCTGATGTATAACATATCATCAACTGTTACCGTAGATGGACAACTGGTTCCTTTTAGAGGAAAGTTTCCATTTAGGCAGTGTATTTCATCAAAACCTAATAGATACGGGATAAAGATTTGGGCAGCATATGATGCAGAGAATAGTTATTTTTGGAATGCTGAAGTTTACACTGGCGTAAAGATGAATCTGCAGAACGTGAGCAAGGTGAACGTATTGTTCTGCAACTTACAGAACGGCTTAAAGGTAGAAATGTAACTTGTGATATCTTTTTCTGTAGCTTAGATTTAGCTAAGGAACTGAAAAAGCGCAAGCAAACAATTGTTGGAACTATCAGAAAAAATTGAGAAGAACTCCCAGTAGAATTCTGTGACCCTAAAGGAAGGACCAGATATACTACCCTTGAAGGTTACTATGAAGAATATATTATTTCATATTGTCCCAGAAAAGGATAAACTTTAGTATTGTTGAGTAACATGCATGATAGTGTCACTTGTAGTGATAAAGAATAAAAGAAACCTGATATAATTGAATTTTACAATTCAACTAAAGGAGGAATTGATCATTTAGACAAACTTGTTGCAACTTATAGGTTAACACATCAGACAAAGAGATGGCCTATGGCCTTGTTTGATAACAGAATGGATGTGTCTGCCGACAATTCTTTTGTCCTTTGGAATCTAGTGCAACCTACCTGGAGAGCAAAAGATACCTTCAAGAGAAGAATGTTCCTTCATGAACTTGGATTGGCCTTAGTCCAACCTGAATTGTCTTCAAGGATATCGTTGCCTAGGACGCCAAATGCCTGACAAGTTGCTGAAGCTGCAAGACCATCTATAGAATATAATAATTCTCAATCTAAAGAAAGAGCTGCAAAGTGACAGCGTTGTCGTATGTGTAAAAATGACAACAAAGTAACCACAATATGTTCTTTCTGCCGAAAATCTACATGTAAGCGGCATGCTGTTGTAATGTTTAAGTGCAAGAAATTCAACTAATTTTTAATTTTTAATAAGGTAGAGTGGTTGGGAGGGTTAGGTGTGGGTCTAAATGACAGTCACTTCCACCTAGTAGACCCTGGCCATACAAGGTAATCAATTATGTACTTTGTATGGCGGAGAACTGTCAGAATTTATGAGACGGGTCATTTTTACCCGGAACAGATTAGATGTTACAAAACGGGTGAATTACTAAAATTATAAGCTCTCTATAAACATTGGTCATTTTAAATCTTAGAAAAGTTATGCAAAAAGAGGGTATTGTTATATGTGCAAAAATCTTTAGCAATGTAACAGCAATCTTCCCAAAACTTAGATATAAATCCATGGTGTCACAATTTACAACTGCAATAATTTCAACTGAAATATATTTTTCAATAAAGTAATTGGCTGGTAGAGGTAGCTTTGGAGCCTAACTGATAAAAATCTTCTTGCATTGTACCCTGGACATGCAAAATAATTTCAAAAAGTACTTTGTATGGCAAGGAACTGTCAGCATTTATAAGAAATTATCAGTGTGTTACGAAGAATTATCCCAAAAATAATAACTTATTTTAAGCGTGACTAGCTCAGCGCAATTCTATAAGCCATCTTACTTAGGAAATTCACGTTTCTTATAACTTCATTCACTTTGCCAATGTTGGTTTATGAATAATAGAATTCCTTGTATTGAGAATCACTTATTTGAGTTTTGTATGCTAAAAGAAATTAACAAAGTAATCAGATATGTAAATCTTTATTAAAAAGACAGAGAGAGAGAGAGAGAGAGAGAGAGAGAGAGAGAGAGAGAGAGAGAGAGAGAGAGAGAGAGAGAGAGAGAGAGAGAGAGAGAGAGAGAAAATTATTTATAGCCATCCTCTAACTAACTTACTGGCTAATATCCAAATTCATTCCTATATAGATATGAAAAAGGAAAGAAAGAAAGACTATCAGGCAACCTTTCAAATCCTTTGTGACGATTCCTGTTTCAGATCCAGATGAGTCTCAGGTTGGTCGTGATTTCTCTATTGAGATGAGAGAAATCTCTCCATTGTCTCGTTTCCCAACAAAAAGAACTTCGCTGGTCCAACTTGGACAGCTTAACAAATATTTCAGTGACAATTCTCTCTCTCTCTCTCTCTCTCTCCTCTCTCTCTCTCTCTCTCTCTCTCTCTCTCTCTCTCTCTCAGAATTCTTATCAGTTGATTCTCCATCTCCTATACATTGTTTATTTATTCATGTTTTGTTTGTGACTATTTCATTTACAATAAAATATTTCCCTAATTGGTTTTTAATTTACAAATCATCATTACTTATTCTATTGTTCCAAACACATAAAAATGTGAAAATCTACACATATTAAGACTGGAATCAACAAAAGACATTTTCCTGATTATCCATCTAGAAATAATCACAATCTCTTGAACGTGTTTATTGCAACAATGGTCAAGTCAAAAGGATAAACAAAATGAACAGAGTTAGAGGAAGGTCAAGGCTGTGGCAGAAAGGCCGTGTGATTGTAATTCGCATAACTTAGAAAAAATATTTTCCCGAATCTCTTGAAATTTGATGGGATGATTGGCCACGATCCAAAGGGAATTTGATTAGATTTTGGGAGTAATTGGGTCATAGGTCAAGATAATGAAAAAGAGAAAAATTTATTTTTGTTATATAGGAGTCAATTTTTATCCGATCTGCATCAAACTAATTTCCAAGGTAACAAATGTGTCGTTAGCGAAGGTATGCGCTCTAACGACTGCCCGTTCTTGTAACATTTTGTTTACTGATGGATAAAGTTTTAGGGTCTACTTGCGAATGATAAGGATTTCCATGTAAATATTCGACAATTCTTAAATTTTTTCATTCAATCCTTCTTCTTCTAAAGTTTTTCCCGCTATGCAGGGTCGCTATTTCTAGACAGCCTTTTCCAATTTCTTGTCTCTGATCTCCTCTACTGTGAGATCTTTCTCCTTCATATATGCTCTTACACACTCCATCCACATTCAATCATTCTAATTCCCTCTTATTCATACGAGAAAAGGAAACTCACTAAACTTCATCACATTACTCACAACTCTGTGAAGCCATTTCTCTTTTCTTCTTCTTCTTCTTCTTCTTCTTCTTCTTCTTCTTCTTCTTCTCTTCTTCTTCTTCTTCTTCTTCTTCTTCTTCACTAATTAAAGCGATAATTAATCCGGAACAACTTCTCCTTCGGTTCCCAATAAATTCTCCTCCGTTAGAAGCGAGAAGCCGTGGCCACCTCCTGAAGGACTTTAGCCAAGGCACTCCTTCCCCTTTCAGAGGACTCCTAAGGAGGATGGCGTCTCTCGAGGCCTGTTGAAGATGTTCTTCGTAGGTTCATGGCGGAAACAGAGGATTTATTACCTTCCTGAATGTGCAAAAAAGTGTGGGGGGGGGTGCATGGGGGCCATGGGGGGAGGGCGAACAGGGGCGGGGGGTTGATGGGAGGGGCCAGGAACCGGGGGTGGGTGGGAGGGGACGCAAACTTGGGGTTGGGTCTGGACCTAGGGTCTGGACTTGGAGGGGTCTGGATCGAATACTTAAACAAACACAGGGTTGAAGGGATTTCCCCTTCGAGTCTTCTTGCTGGTTTTAATGCCATACAGAAAAGGAATTTTTTGAAGTTTTATTACTACATCAGTGACGTTTGTCCCTGCATAAGGGCCTACACGCACGGACGCTTCTGTATATAAAAGTGTATATACATCATATCGTCATCTACTCCCACGCCTATTGACGTAAAGGGCCTTAGATAGATTTCGTCAGTTATCTCTATCTTAAGCTTTTAAATCAATACTTTTCCATTCATCACCACGCTTCATAGTCCTCAGCCATATAGGCTTGGGTCTTCCAACTCTTCTATTGCCTTTTGGAGCCCAGCTGAATGTTTGGTGAAGTAATCCCTCTTAGGGAGTGCAAAGAGCATGCCCAAACCATCTCCATATACCCCTCACCATGAAATCATCCACATGTGGCACTTGAGTAATCTCTCTTATAGTTTCATTTATAAGCCTGTCCTGCCATTTAACTCAAAATATTCTTCTGACATAACTTGAATTATGTCCATAAAGTAACATCGATCTCACTAAACTGATATATAGTGTGATGATTATATGCAATTTCAGGCGATTTGATTTCCAAATTTTACTCACCCAAGCCATTTTCTGATTTGTTTGTCCAATCTTTCATTAAACTCCAATCGTAAAGACCCTGTATTAGAGATCATAATTCCTAAATATTCATATGATTCCACATCATTAATCCTTTCTCCTTTCAACGATATTTCATCTTCCATTGTATATTCCATTCTCACCATCTGTCTTTCTTCTATTCATCTTGAGCCCAACCTCATGTGATATTTCATGCATTCTGGTAAGCAAGCATTGCAAGTCCTGTGGCGATCTACTAACAAGGGCGGCGTCATCAGCATAACCTAGGTCTGCTAATTTCCCGTTACCAATCCAGTACAATCCTTCTCCATCATACCCAACTGTTCTACGCATTACAAAATCCATGAAAAGGATAAACAACATAGGTGACAACACATTCCCTTGAAGTATTCCACTATTCACTAGAAACTCGTTTGATAGGACTCCATTAACATATTTAAGAGGAATTTCATAATAATGCAGGACTCTACATATTGCTGTACTACATGTCTTAAAATGAAAATTTGGTCAGTACAACTCGTACCTTTTCTAAATCCTGCTTGTTTATCTCTCAGCTTTTCATCAATCTTTCTCACTAGTCTCTTTAGAATGAGCAAACTATATATTTTCATGATAACTAACGTAAGTCTTTTCAAATTAATCTTGTAAGTATTCTGGGAGTCACTTCATTTTCAGTAAAAGTCATCTCTACAGTCATTCAATCATAATGATAATAATAATAATAATAATAATAATAATAATAATAATAATAATAATAATAATAATAATAATAATAATAATAATAATAATAATAATAATATTTTTATTATTATTATTATTATCATTATTATTATTATTATTATTATTATTATTATTATTATTATTATTACTTGCTAAGCCCCAACTCTAGTTGGAAAGTAGGATGCTATAAGGCCAGGGGCTCCAATAGGTAAAATAGCTCAGTGAGGGAAGGAGACAAGGAAAAATAAAATATTTCAAGAAAAGCAAAAATATCAAAATAAATATCACTTTATAAACTATAAACACTTTAACAAAACAAGATTAAGAGAAATAATATATAAGTTAGAACAGTGTTCCTGAGAGTACCTTTAAGCTAGAGAACTCTAAACAAAGTCGGTGGAAGACCATGGTACAGAGGCTATGGCACTACCTAAGATTAGAGAACAATAGTTTGATTTTGGATTATCCTTCTCCCAGAAGAACTGCTTACCATAGCTAAAGAGTCTCTTCTACCCTAAAAAAGAGGAAAGTGACCGGATAATTACAGTGCAGTAAGAAGAAATATTTGGTAATTTCAGTGTTGTCAGGTGTATAAGGACAGAGGAGAATATTCGGTGTGAGTGTGTAGGCAAAGGGAAAATGAACCGTAACCAGAGAGAAGGGTCCAACGCGGGTACTGTCTGGCCAGTCAAAAGACCCCATAACTGTCTAGTGGTAGTATCTCACCGGGTGGCTGGGGGCTTTTTATCTCTGTTTTTTTTTATTTTTTTTTTTTTAAGTGATAGCTTCGACTTCAAACACCTAAATTCCTTCATGAGCACATCAAGGTATTCCTCAGCTGCTGGTATATCACATTAAATTATTCCCTTCATATCTTCTATTCTTGATCTCAATAAATTGTTCCATCAAGCGTTGTCTTTCTTCATCTTCTATTGTTATAACAGATCCATCTCTCTTTCGGATGGTTATATGCTTTTCTTCTTTGCCCCAGTGGAGATTTCAATAATAATTCTATGAGCAATTCTTACTACACCAAAGCTACTTCCTGAATTCATAGCTTTGTAAGCCTCAACAGCTTTTCAGTCTAAATATTTTCTTCGATCATTCATGGCTTTTCTTTTGATTTCACTATCAATACTGGGATACTTAACATACTCTACCTTGTAATTTTCATTACTTCCTCGAAAACCTTCGACAATCCATTTCTCTTTGACTCATTTTTATAGTATCCCAATTATCATTTGATATCCATGACTTTCTCCTTGTAACTGTGTGTCCCAAGACTTCACTACCAGCCGACTGATGTATCTTGTTAATTTCACACCATTCTGCTCTTCGTCTCTTAGAGCCTCTAAGACTGCAAATCGATTCTTAAATTCGATTGCAAAGGTTTCTCTGTGCTCATCTTATAAAAGTTTGGTTGTATGAAACCTACGT
>NC_090756.1:30269510-30275830 GCF_036898095.1 Palaemon carinicauda
AATGATTAAAATTACGCTTTGCCTGAAAATGACTAAAATCCTACGACAGAGACTATTTAATCGTTAGTATTATTTTATTAACTCTGCGGAGTTAGATAACGAAGTAAAACACACTTAGTTTCACCCCAGATTCTATAACGAGTTCTTGTTACTTTCTGACTATTGTCTAACAATGAGAATCAACAAACACTGTTTTACTTATTCCCGAAGACCTACAGTTATGAATATTGTAAAAGATTTGTAAACTCAAAGGAGGAATTATACAGATAATCTCCCAAGATTAGACAAGATTCTATAATAAGTTCATGCTATTGTTTAATAATGAAAATCTCCAAGAACTGTCTCACAACTTCTCGAAGACCTGCAGTTATCAATATTGCGAAAAATTAGCTATATTCATAGTTGGAATTATATAGATAAATGTCTAAAAGTAAGCAACTTGCCGTTTCTAAAACAATATGCAGTTAATTATTAAATGCATCGATACCAAAGGCTTAAAATTTTTACAGTAATCTTTGTTAGAATTGAAAAGGTGCAAATAACTAGGAAACCTACCAACTCGCGAAATGGAAATTAAAAAGCATGAATCAGGAGTATTTTCTTTTTTAAACTAAACTGAGAGGTAAGGTCAAAATTATACAATAAAAGAATCCTTATTTGGAGATAAAGTTTGTAAAGATTTCAGTTTAATACCAAAATAATAAAAAAAAAAAAAACGAAAGATCGAAACCTGAGAAAATAATGGACATTTTATTTACCTCTTTACATTCCAATATATTTTCTTCCGAATTAAAAAAGGGAAAGGAAAAAAAGTTAAATAAAATTTTATCTGATATTAATTCATGTTATACAAAGGTAGTATTTAATAATTATACAAAAACTATGTGATGGACAATTAAAGATTAACATCCAAGAGTAACTATAGTCACAGCAGAGGTTCCGGGCAAAATAAGCCCCACCCCTTGATGACGTCATGACCAATTACGTTGTGTTCTACGTTAACGGCGATCACAACACATCCCCATAAAGTGATTTTAAGTTTGTATAGTTTTAAATTTGTGAAGGGATGTATTGTGACTGCTGCCAACGATGGAGTCATCATTGGTTATGACGTCATCAGAGGGTGGGGCTTATTTTGCCAGGAATCTTTGCACCGACCACCCAGACCACTGACCTCACTGGAATCAATTAAAGCAACACTTCAAACATTGATAAACCCAAATCCGGAGAAACCGACATTTTCTGACAAATTTAAGGAAAAAAACCTGTTGATAACTAAATCAAGAAATACAACAACTAAAATTACTGAAAGAAAAAGTGAGGTTGAACAAGCACTTGAAGACATTCCTATAATTAACACGAAGTCAACTACCAATGGAAATGTTGTTGTAAACTTTGCAAACAATTTGATCAGAGAAGATGCAGCAAACAAAATTCAGACATTGGTGGCTGACACTGAAACGAGAAAAATCGGAAAACTAAAACCCAAAACAATGATATGCAATGTATACAATGATGAAGATGATGTAGTAAAAGCTTTGGTACAAAGAAATTGCTGCCTGGACCATATCCAAAATATAGAAGATAAGATAAGTGTAGTCCTGAAGAAAAATGCCTTGGGGGTGGGGACCACCCACCATGTGCTGAAATGTGATCCTGAAGTTCGGAGGGCTATTCATGATATTGGGGACAAAGTTTCGTTACGATGGGGTATCTATAACATACGTGATAGGTACCACGTGATCACCTGCTACCACTGTCACAGGTATGGATACTTTGAAAAAGATTGCAAGTCTAAGAATGAAGATAGAGTCTGCGGGAAATGTTCAGGGAGTGTAACTCGCAAGTGTCAAAGTGTATAAACTGCACAAAGTTAAAGAAACCAAGGGATCACACAGTAAATTCTAGAGACTGCAATCAACTTGGAATTAAAAAGACAAGCGGAAAATACTGATCATGGTTACTAGAGATGTCATAAACTGTGGCTATATAAATATACAATCTGTAGGTAATAATACTCTTCAAATTCGAGAGTTAATAAATGAGAAATATTGAGGTATACTAGCATTATCTTGGACAAGGCAAAGATAACTGAAATGATGCCCTCCCCCCCCCCAACACACACATGCCTTCTTTACATACCGAGAGAAGGTAGGTCTGGTGGGGGTGTCGGACTCTTTATTCATAAAAGTTACTCAAATCTCAAAACGTTGAAAAGAATTAGTGTAACAAGCTTTGAATATATACAAATTGAATTTACGCCAAAATATAGAATATCCTTTGTAACAATCTACAAACCCCCTAGAACAAACACTTGCATCTTTTTTGAAAAATTCGGTGCTCTCATTGAGATGATTATCATGGAGAAAAACGAATTAGTTATTTGTGGAGACTCCATTTTTTGGATGGATGACGCATCAAATCCCGACGCTTTGGGATTTAGTGAGTTACTAGAATCATATCGACTAGTGAGTAATGTCGACTGCATAACTACTTTAACTGGGCATACGTTAGACTTAGTTCTAAGTGATGACATGAATAATATTGTATCAGATATAAAAGTCGAAGAGAAATGTACTATTTCCCCAATACACAAACTCATTACGTTTAGTCTGCCTCTACAGAAACATTCATTAGTAAAGAAAATATACTTTAGACATAACTCAAATATTTCTCCTAATGTATTTATTGAAGAAGTTACAAAGAAAATAAATGATGCTATGAACATTCCCTCTGATCATGAGGACCAAGCTAAGTGTGCTAACTGTCTTATGACCACTTATAATAGAGTGAGTAAAAGTGAATATGATACTATGTGCCCACCGATGGAAAAGACTATAACCGTAAAAGACCAATCTCCTTGGTTTGATGGAAAAGCTTTGGAAAAAAGAGGGAAAAAGACGTAAAGGAAGAAAGTGGAATAGGTTAAAAACGAAAGTACTTGGGTAGAATACAAAACTGCTGCGTGTCAATAGAACTACCAAGTAAGAAGGAAAAAAAGTGAATACTATAAGAGAAAGATCCTCGAAGAAGCAACAGCCGTAAATAAGTTATATCGTCTCCTGAATGGTGTAATGGGAAATGTAAAAGAAAAGCAGCTACCTGATGGATACAGTGACCAGGAACTAGCAAATATTTTCTAGTATTCCTTAGAAACAAAATTGAAAATATAACCAGGTCATTTGTATATACTCAACATGAGATTAATGATACACTAGGCACACGGACAAAATTCATACGATTTAACAACATAACACACGATGACATCACCAAAATAATCAAGAGAGCAAAGAAAACAAACAGTCTAGCCGAAATAATAATGAGAATAGCAAATGCAAGCATTGATGAATGTAAATTTCCTAAATCTGAGAAAATGGCTATGGTCACACCAGTTTTGAAAAATGCACTGGACTACCATGAATTAAGCTCATATAGACCTATTTCAAATCTATCCTTTATCTCAAAAGTGCTTGAATATGTAATTCTTGAACAACTAGTCAGCCACTTAGGAGTAATAGAAGCTTTCCCTGACAACGCATCTGCTTACAGAAAACTATACTCTACGGAGACAGCCATCTGCTCTGTTGTAAATGATATGCTAGGAATGATGGATGAAAATAAATGAGGTATTTTAATATTGCTTGATCTCAGTGCTGCTTTTGATACAGTTGTGCATGAACTGCTACTAAATGATCTACTGTCCATCGGCGTTGAAGATCAAGCTTTCCAATACCTAAAAGACTACTTGATTGGTAGAAATTACTGTGTACAAATTAGAAACTCTTATTCATCATATGAACCCTTAAACAGAGGGGTACCCCAGGGGAGTTTACTTTGCCCAATTTTATTCTGCATCTGTACTATTGGTCTATCGAAAATACTATAAAGGCAGGTCGTGAAGTTTAAACTATTTGCAGATGACACACAATTTTACTTCTCCATAAATGATATATATATAACACTACTGAAACTCTAAACCGAATTCTTGATAGTGTTAGAGAATGGATGACATCTAAACAACTAAAATTAAATTAAATCAAAACTCAATTCATGGTGGTGGGCAAGAGAATCTGCGTGAGAAACTTAGGTGATATTCAAATGAACATAAATAATGACTCGGTGCCGATATTTAGTAAAGTTCAAAATCTAGGTTTATTTCTTGACTGTAACCTGTCTCTAAATGCCCAAATAAATAATGTAATAAAAATTGGTGGTTATCATCTAAGAAATATTGCGTTTATAAAAAAGTAACTATACGAAAATTCTGTGAAGAAACTTGTGATAAACTATGTTATTACCAGGGTTGACTACTGCAACTCTATCTACTACAGTTTACCAAAAATGCAACTTAAGAAATTACAAAATATAATAAACAGAGGAGCAAGACTGATAAAAGGTGTCCCACCTTGAGAAAGGATTACCCCTATACTAATCGATTTACCCTGGCTGCCGATTAAAGCGAGAATTGAATTTAAAATATGTACAACAACCCACCAAGTTATCAGAACCGGTCGTCCAAAATACTTAAGAGAATTGCTACATATTGCACAGCCAACAAATCGTGTCGACACGAGAATAGTTACAGATTGCTTCAAACTGTTGTAACCTGGATTTAGGTCCACTTTAGGCTGGAGAGCCTTTAAATATACAGCCCCGATACCATATAATAAGCTCCCACGAAACATTCAAATGATTGAAGACATTAAGGCTTTCAAGAGGAAACTGAAGACTCTTATTTCATGAGTCTTTTGATAGTGACGATTTAACAGTAATTGAACAATATGTGTGATATGAAACGTTAAATACTCTGAACAAACTATGTAATACGACAGTGTAGGTCCTGTAGAGAGTGGGGTTCCCCTGCTGTATGGGACCGGAAAAGCAGCCATCAAAGTAAGTAAGTAAAGTAACATTGTACTCTAGTGTTGGGTAGTGCCATAGTCTCTGTACTATGTTCTTCCATTGTCCTGGGATAGAGTTCTCTTGCTTGAGTGTACACTTGGGCACAGTATGCTGTCTTCTTTCTCTTCTTTTTTTTTTTCAAGTTTTTGTTGTTTATATATAATAAAAATCTATCTACATGTTTTTAATATTTTTGAAATATTTTATTTTAATATTTCGTTACGTCTCTTGTAGACTATCTATTTCCTTATTTCCATTCCTCACCGAGTTATTTTTCCTCGTTAGAACTCTAGGGGGATCTTCCTTTTCCAACTAGGCCACGGATCGAGGTGTGCCATGGACTCATGTGTCCAGCTGCACTTCAAATAAACTAAATCCAACATCGGAGAATTAATGAAAGAGTTTAACAGTCAGACGAGCGCATAAACTGACCAACATAACGCTAAAATTTCCTGCATGATCTATTTTTCTGTCTTTTACTGTCAATCTCGAATTTAATAGTTTTCATACTCCATTTCCATGGACTCTTATGGTTTCTGCTAACCCATTTCCGTGGATATGAAACTTTTTATAGATATTTTTGTGGTCATAAAACCCTGTTTTCTATAATCTTCGTTCTGGTGGACTCCCCTTCGCCTCGATGACGTTGGTTCAAGTCAAAACATTTAAACTATGAAGCATCCACAATAACAAAAAGTGTAGTAAAACTCGTACATCATAAGGCTTCACTAAAACGAGATCGAGATATAAGTATTATGTGGAGTTTATTCATCCTTTGGGCTACACTGGACTGTACAGTTAGACACAGGAATTCCTGGTCATACCCTCAATTCGTGGCGAGTAACTAAACAGAGAGTATAGGGATAGATGGCACAGGTGGAGGGTGGGGCTACACACAGGAACTCACCATGCAGTAGGAGTGTAACAGGGTGCACTTTCTCAGAGCGTGTGGCAGAATTAAACGGCATCATTTCCTTGAGGACTGACACTTAAGGGCCTACAGAAAGGGGGTCCCTTTTTACCCCGCTATCAATAAGGGGGAACTAAACACAACAGCCCGTTTATCACCATATGTCTTCGAACACGCACACCCTTGAACCTCTTAACTTTGATGGGTCAGTAACAAGGGGTAATCGAAGGACCAACATCTGAATAACAGCAGATATAATGGCGGTAGAGGGGAGGTGTCACTTGAAGAGCTATCAGGTCTTTTAGGGTGGAGATATGCACTAGAATATTAGCATGCTGGATTCTATTATTCTAGGATACACCACTTCCATAAAAAGAAATAAAAACAAATAAAGATGCCGGAATGCATGACTTATCAATGTAATACCTTCAAGCACGAGCGAGTATTTAGTTAAATAAATTTGTTCTACTCCACAGCTAATTAGCGCTATAGTTTATCTGGTTTGGTT
>NC_090756.1:30276330-30298830 GCF_036898095.1 Palaemon carinicauda
GTGTCCTTGAGTATTGCCGCGAGAACATAATCTGCTTTGGCAGTTGAGCAAGTCACGCCTTTTATGCGAAACTGGACTTCTGCGCTCTGAAACCAATCAAACGCCTCTCCGCTGGCGAATGACGAAAGTTTCAATGTGGTAGCCACAGCGCCAACTTCCGTAGAGTCCGCCATAGTACCAACGATGGAGGGGCGAGGGGGGTTGGAAAGCGAGAGGAGCGAATCGACTTCCGGGGTCACCAATGTATACACAAAATGAAATGTCATTACTATGTACGATCGTGTGACACACGGTTGGTACAACCCAGAGAGCTCGTTGGCACAGGAGGACTTTCATCACCAGTTTGAGAAATGAAGACTTTGAGTATTGATGGAAGGGTTGTTTTCTTTCATAGAAAGATACCGAAGCAAATATCTTGTTTGATACTGGATTGGGAGAGAGAGAGAGAGAGAGAGAGAGAGAGGAGAGGTGAGAGAGAGAGAGAGAGAGAGAGAGAGAGAGAGAGAGAGAAGCTGTAATACCTTAGCACAGAAGAGTTTGAGAATTGCCAACGTAATGAAACCCATTAAAACTTGAATGTGATCTGATAAGACTCGAAGCAATTCATGTCCTTTACCTAAGCTTTGCCGAAAAGCTTTGCTCTCCTTCTTCTTCTTCTTCTTCTTCTTGTCATGACAAGTAGAGGTCTTTGAGAATCTCATTTTCACCAGTATCTTAAAACCAACATGAATTGCTTATTGGAAACGTCCATGCTTTGTTATTTGATGGACTGGAGTTCGACACCTGCTAAAAATCAATAGTTTCATGTGGTGTCTGCAACATAAATATCCTTGTGAGTATTTGGGGCTAATCCTCGGCACCCATTGCCTGGCCCTCCCTGGTCTAGCTTGGATGGAGAGGGGCTTGATCATATGTACGTATGGCCAGTCTGCAGGTCACTGTCCTGCCAGGGTATTGTCACCGTTCCTTGTCTCTGCCATCCATGAGTGGTCTTTAAACTTCTTACAACTAATTCGTGTACATTATTTTTTTCTAGATTTTCATACCTTCTGTGCTTATTAATAAGGTATTTCCCATAGATTTTATGGTTATGATAGTTTTTCTTATGAAAAAAACATATCTATGCACTTATTAAGGCCTTTTAAAAAGGCTTAGTTTTTTCCTTTTTAGAAATTCTGACTTTTAGTGATTCCTGCAATACTAATATTACGGATTTCCTTTTTATATTTACTTTTTTTTACGCAAATATTTTATAAGATCTTGTTCTGATGGTAATATAACAATACCGTATTCCAATTACACATATATTGCAAATTTGCATTAACAAAAAATTATCATAAGATACTGTATCTTTTTTTCCATACGAATATTGATAGTTTGTGAAATAAATATTAATGAACTATGAATTTGATTGTGGTAAAAAATCCTTTGAAGTATTTCTATGAGTTTTATATAATGTTGTATTGAGCCTTTCTCTCTCTCTCTCTCTCTCTCTCTCTCTCTCTCTCTCTCTCTCTCTCTCTCTCTCTCTCTCTCTCTCTCGTCCAGCCCAGAACACTCTAATATTTGAAATAATGCTACAATTTGCAAAGTAGTAAGCGCAAACATTTTCCAGTTAAATAGGAAAAGTAAACATTCACCTTTGTCTTGTGAGTGTGTGTGTGTGTGTGTGTGTGTGTGTGTGTGTGTGTGTGTGTGTATGTGAGTGTGTGTGTTTATGAGGTGTAATTTATGAAAATCTTCCCATACACCTTAGAAAAGAGATGATTGTAAAATTAGATTAATTTTCGAAAACTTCGAAAAGCCTCCATTAATATTTATTTAACACTTTATTTTTAATTCATCTTAATTTGAAATTAGTTTCACAACAATAATTTATTTTCTATCGTACATTTTTTCTCGGTTTTATTCATTCGATATTTATTTTTGTTCGATTAATCTTATTTTCTATTAATTCTTAATTTTTATTTTTGCGTTTCCTAGTGTTTTCATGTGCTTCTTTATAGACCTGAAAATATGGTGATGACGTTCACAAAACATCAACAATAAAGATAAGATTTTATTCGTTCCTGAAATTATCTGCTCTCTGAGAAGAACCTTTTACGACCTACACTATTGGCTTTGTCCTTCTTCGATGACGATCTTTGGAACGGCGAGAAAGTTTTATGACGTCCAAACTTTCTGATCGAGAATAGAAACTCTTTTTAGCCGCTTCTTTCTCTTCTACCCTACCTGGAACCTGGAACCTGGAACGGCTGGATAAAGCGAGGTATCCAATTCATTGCTTAAACGAAAGTATTCCGAATTTGTAGGAATGTGTTCATCCGTTTCCCCTCATGTGCTGGTCGAGACTGGAATTTGGTACCATAGCCAAGAGTCAATATAGCCATAGCCGAAAGCATCAGGGGAGAGAGAGAGAGAGAGAGAGAGAGAGAGAGAGAGAGAGAGAGAGAGAGAGAGAGAGAGAGAGAGAGAGAGAGAGAGAGAGAGAGAGAGAGAGGTTTGGCAAATGAAGGTAATATTCACTGATCCCGTCATCTATAAGAAAATCTGTTTGAAAAGTACTGTTAAAAATTTATTCTAAAAAAACGGTAAAAATCCTGGAATAAATGTTGCTAGGCATTTACCCTTTTAAAATAGGATAAACTGTCGCTAAGAAGTGATAATACGTTTCCAACTTGTATAAGATGATAACAAAGTAGGGTAAAAATTACAGTCGCCTGTAATTCTGAAAATACGGCTGAGAACTGAATTTTTAGGGAGAATTTCCAATTAAAATAACGGTTTCCAACAGTTTAGTGTTTCAATATCTTATTCATTTTATGTGTAACATCAGAAGTTCAAGTTTGTAGCAAATATTTTATATATATATATATATATATATATATATATATATATATATATATATATATATATATATATATATATATATACATATATATATATATATATATATATATATATATATATATATATATATATATATATATATATATATATATATATATATATATATATATATATATATATATATATATATATATATATATATATATATATATAAATATATATATATATATATATATATATATATATATATATATATATATATATATATATATATATATATATATATATATATATATATATATATATATATATATATATATATATATATATTTATGTTGAACAGGCTGACATGATATTTCTGTTCTACGTTTTTACTGATATTTCTTGTTCGTTATTCATAACTTTTCTTCTATAATTTAGCTGTTTCCTTATTTCTTTCGCTCGCTGGGCTATTTTTCCCTATTAGATCACTTGGGCTTATAGCATCCAGCTTTTTCAAATAGGGTTGTAGCTTAGCTTACTACTGCTACTACTACTACTACTACTACTACTACTACTACTACTAATAATAATAATAATAATAATAATAATAATAATAATAATAATAATAATAATAATAGTAATAATAATAATTATAATTATAATTAAATTTAAAATTAAAATTAAAATTGAAATTGAAATCAAAATTAAAATTAAAATTAATATTAAAATTTTAATTTTAATTTTAATTTTAATTCTAATTTTAATTTCAATTTTAATCTTAATTTTATTTTCAATTTCAATTTCAATTTCAATTTTAATTTTAATTTTAATTTTAATTTTAATTTTAATTATTATTATTATTATTATTATTATTATTTTTATTATTGTTATTATTATTATCATTATTATTATTATTAGCAGGTGTTGTAGAACCCTGTATGGAAAGTAGGAAGCTATAAAGTCCAAGGGCTCAAACTGGCAAAAATAACCCATTAAGGAGAGGAAATCAAGAAATAAATAAACTACAAAAGAAGTAAAGGACAATTGATTCAAAGTACATTTTTTCTGAGATAGTCACCGATAACACAAGAAAATAATTGGATTCTGAAAAAAGATTTTCGGAGCCACTAATAAACAGGAAGCAATGTTTATAGTATGCTCAATTTTTATACAAAATATTATTAGAATTATTAAAGCATTAAATTATTCAATTATTCAATTATTCAATTATTCAATTGTTTGATCATATAATCATACGATCATATAATCATATATACAATCATCCAATCATACAATTAAATAATTAAATAAATAAAAATGTAAATAACTAAATAATTGAATAATTTAATAATCAAATGATGAAATAATTAGATAATAATAATAATAATAATAATAATAATAATAATAATAATAATAATAATAATAATAATCATAGTAATTACAATAATTATAATTGTCAATGTAATAGCCATTTTCATTTTCATTGTAATAATAATAATAATAATAATAATAATAATAATAATGAAAACAATAATAATAATAATAATAAAAATAATAATAATAATAATAATAATAATAATAATAATAATAATAATAATAATTAATAATAATAATAATAATAATGATAATAATAATAATAGTAATAATAATAATAATAAATATGATAATAATCATAATAATAATTATGATAATAATTTTAATAATTATAATAATTGTAATTGTAATTGTCAATGTAATAGTCATTGTAATTGAAAATGTAATAATAATAATAATAATAATAATAATAATAATAATAATAATAATACTAATAATAATAATAATAATATTGATGATGACGCTGCTAGTAATAATAATAATAATAATAATAATAATAATAATAATAATAATAATAGGATAATAATGCTTAACATTTAAGCTATGCTGCATATTTTGTTTTATTGTAAATGACTGAATTTATTTAAATTGAACTCGTAGATTCTTAACCTTTATAGATTTTGTATTATAGAAATCACTATTTACAATTCAACTTTACACATAATTATGAAAACTTTTGGTATCAAGGGTATTTTATTATCATTTTATTTTTTTATTTTTTTTTTAACGAAGCAAATGATAAAGTATAAGAAACAAAGGCTTCTTTTTATAACAGAATTCTAGAAAATTAAATAATTTTTCTGTAACATATGATATTGTCTTTCATAAAATATTTCTTATTGTGTTTTTCGAAAAGTAATCAACAGTATACCGGAAGAAAAATCTCTTTAATCCGAGTGAGTTTATCATTAAGCTAAGTGGGAACGATTTAAATTTCTGACGCAAATGTGAAATATGAACTAGAATTTCTATAAGCGGATCTGAGTCGAGAGCGAGTTATGGTAAAGGTGTCTGGTTTCAGTTCTATTTTCATCAGAATAGATACTTGCCAGAACGTCAGCCGTGCAAGCCCAACCCCCTACTGTAGTGCATAAGCACAGCAATGGCCTCCCAAGTTAACAGCTTAAACTCAGGGTTCCGAGCCGGGATTGATCTGCTGCTATGCAGATTCTTACTACTATTTTGAAGAGAAAAAAAAAAAAAAACAGATAAACGGGAAGTACCCTTGAAACCTTTGAAGGTTGGCAAATATGTTATTTATCCAGGGTTGAAAAGTGACGTCGTCAGTGAATAAAAAAGCAATGAAGCCTTTTGACGCTGTTTAAGTAATTGAATAAAAAAAAAAAATGTTCATCTCTATCCAAAATCAGAACTTTTTATCATACTTTAGCTGGATAAGGATAAATTTCTCTCAGCCTTGATAGATACTAGAAACAAGAGACTATTTACAATCATCTATAGGCGACGTACAGATATAAATATAGATATGTTATGCATATTTAATAGTGTATTCAATAGCATCTTTAACCTCTGCATTTGAATAAGTTTTAATTTTCTCACCCTTCATGTTTATTGTCGAGACATTTAGGCATAGATTTTGTGGCTTTAGTAGAATATAAATTTCAGATATGTTTATGAACCTTCTGATCAGGGGTGATTCCACTAACTCTAATAGCATCAATTCCAATGGCATCAGTTCCAATAGCCGAAATGCCAATAGCATTAGTTCCAATAGCATCAGTTCCCATTGCAGCAATTTCAATACCATCAATTCCCTGCCACTATCCTTTGCTGACTTGTCTGTTTCTACGACCTTTGCACATTGCAACAGTAAAGTACTCCAGCTAAATAACAATAGATTGCAATTTTGCTCGTAAATGTAGCAGCTTAAACTACTGTAGTATTTACCCTACGAAAATTGGTGTTTAGTTAAATGGAATAAAGCCAAGTCCTATTAATTGATTATATGTCTTGATTTATCTTTATTAAGATAATTATATAGAAATGTTTTATTTTATAGAATTCGATTTATGCCTTGGATTATTTTGCGGCGATTTCATATCAATTTAATCTCTCTCTCTCTCTCTCTCTCTCTCTCTCTCTCTCTCTCTCTCTCTCTCTCTCTCTCTCTCTCTCTCTCTCTGTGCAGAATTATTAAAAAGTAATATACGAGTCAGGAAACACTTTTCTCTTTTTGCATGGTTTCAGAAACCTTTGTAATTAGAAATATTAAGAAGACAGAAGCAATTTATCGAATTTTGACCTACACACAATCTACTACCACTAGGGTTTTTCACACCCAAATGGGTCATATAATAGTTAAAAGAGATGAATTAAATCTACAGTTTAAGCTGAAAGTATTTGTATAATACTACGAAGAAAATAGTGAGCCACTCACTAATGTAATTCTGGGTCAAAATTGGTAAAAATGGATTGACACAAATTGTGGAATGATTAAAATGTAGTAATATGTACAATAATATATATATATTTTTTTTATTGTTTTCATACACATATGCCTGTGTCTTACACCGTCACTGTTATAATATATTCGAGGGATTCATTATGGTAAGGGTCTATCTAGTTTTTCTCTTGTTTTTTTTCTAAAATTCCAAAGTAAATGGAATTTAAAAATTAACAAAATTCAAACATCGATAATTCTGTTAGTTTTTATGGTATTTTCAACATTATTATTATTATTATTATTATTATTATTATTATTATTATTATTATTATTATTATCATTAGCAACTGGGCTACAACTCAAGTTGGAAACTAGGAAGCCATAATGCCAGAGGGCCAAGGGCCCAAACAGGAAAAAATAGCCTAATGAGGAAAGGAAATCAAGAATTAAATTAACCACAAGAGAAGTAATGGGCAGAATTAAAATTAAAAATTTAAAGAATATTTTTCTGCGATAGTACCAATTTTGGAAAGTGGATTTTATTTTTGATAGTCATCGATAGCATAATAAAACAATTAGATTCTGAAAAAGGATATTCGGACCTATAAAATTATACCATTGAAATATGAAATGAGTTTGTAATAAACTGCAATACTGCATTCCATACAAAAAAAATAATTCCTGATATTTTCCAAATATATAAATACATAAAAAAGGTTTTGGTATTCTATTCTGATTTTTTTTTTAATAATTAAAACTTTCCTTTCAATGTTGTAGCTTAACATAAAATTACCCTTAGGGCTGCATTATTGCAAGAGCTCTTGCTTGGCCGAAAGGGACAGGCAATAATCAACAACATGAAATGACTGCTTAGGATAGAATTTTTACTAAGAGATAGATATAAATCCAATATAAAATAAATTTCTTGAATCTCACTCTCCTACCAAAACCTAACAGAATAATAAACTTATTATTTTATAATATAAATTAAGAAGACTATTTCCGTTACCTTATTTGCGTAGTCCATACGAATAGCCAATGCTGTTCCAGGTTGTCAGATAAAGGGTTGGTGTGTTTTTTTTTTTTTTTTTTTTTTTTTTTTTTTTGCGTATGTGCCAATAGTTTGATGAAGATAATGAAGGTCCTAGGGTGAACCTTATTTCTTCAAGAGAAGGGTTCTCAAGATGCTTGTAATATCCATTATTACTGTGAACTTCTTTTTGGGAGTTTTTATAAACTCATTCAATCACATCGCACCGGAAGTAATCAAGTAATTTGTGTAAAAATGTTCAGTATCCATTTTGCTTGTCGAGAAAGATACCACACGCCACCGAGATCAAAATCTCTCGTTTTCGTATGACCAGGAGCTACACTGAATCGAACAGCACTGGCATCACTGACACTATTACTCGTCTTGAGGTTTTCCTTTGGATAATCCTTACAGCCGACGTTGCTTGAAGCATGACTGAACTGTTTGCCATTAAGAGAGCGCTTAATGGCTTTCCTCCATGTGGAGACCTCGTTGGAGTTTTAGAAGTCCTCTGTTTCTTCGTCACATAGTTACGGAATGAGATGCTCCTCTTTGTCTGAGCCAATAACTCCTTCGCATAAACAAACCAAAGTTTGTGATTGAAATTTCTATGATGTGCCCCAACGCTGGGCAGGAAAGACAAAGGACTATATACTGAAGGAACATAGGAAGACTGAGCCTAATATCACTGAAATGAGTGTGCGATAAAAGATGCCAGATAGTCCTATGCGAAATGATTGGCTCCATCTATTGAGCAAACAGGCAACCATTCAGAGCGGTAAAGCTTAAGGGAATATAGGATGGAATTTCTATTGAAAATTTTACGACATATTTGTTCATAATTTGCATTACTATGTCAGCATATTTTATTCTTATATTTATGACATTCTAAAATTTTAGATGACTAAATTTCAATTTTACATATAGTTACATATATAGATTAAGAATACATATCCTTATGTTTCTCTGTCTATTTTTTCAGAAACTTTAATAGCTATATCTATTATAATTTAATTATTTTCTTGCAAATTCAAGTATTGTATATTATAATCATTTTTGAATGCTCTATACAATATCACGTTGGAATAAAGTAAAACATACTGTATATCTGATTTGTTATACTTAGTCAGAAGTGCATATGTGTAGGCGTACATTTAATTACAGTTTGTAGGCCACTGTAGAATGGACATATTAGGTGTATATAAAACACAATTGTAATTTTTTTAATGAAATGGAAATGCATGGTGCAATCATATACACTCTTTAGAAATATAAACTAATAAATGTATAAATATACAAACAAAAGGAAAAAAATATCTTCCTGAATTGTATCAAACATAAAAATAATCAAAAGAGGGTTGAAAACAGAAATATGGTAGCATATAAGTCACCAAAATTGCAAGATTAATCACATGCAAAGGAACTTTAATAAGTTCTACGTATTTTAATAAGGAAATAATAACTCAGTAAATAATATTGCCCATATAAAAATTGGAAAAAAAATAATATACAATCAAATCGAAATTACATCATGAATTACGCACAAATAAACTCTATTCTAATTATAAATATAAGAAAAATAATACTAAAAAAAGATTTTCTTCAAAAATAAATACATAGTAGTGCAAACATAAGACAAGGCAAGTATGCAAACATAAAAAGCACAGACACTAAATGCACGTTCAATATACAGGAAAAAACAAATACAAACAAATACAGTACACAAGTACTTTAGAATGTTAGTCTTTATTTAGGAAATAGAAGAACAAATAAAATGACAAGAAACACTAACAAAATAACATGTTGAAGCAGTATATTCCCGTAATGCTAATCAGGGGTGCAATCAGTCTGAAATATTCATGAACTTATAAGTTAAATCAAAATTACAAATGAAATTTTGAGTATATTTTGTCACTCTGGTTTTGTCTTAACATCATCATCATTATTTGGGTTGAAGTTTGAAACAAAATCGTTAAATGCTTTAATGGATTCATCATCTTAAGGTTCATCAATTATCAAATCTACTGGTGAATTATCAACTGGACCTTCTGAAAGATTTTCAAAAAATTCTTGGACCTGTTCCTCATTTGTTGCAGTGCAATCTAAATTAACAATATCTTTATTTTCAAAATCCTTTTTATTAACTTTAGTTTCTAAGTCTGAGATCTTCAAATATTGCAGTATTGGGGTGTTATCCTCTGTGCAGTTTCCTTTATCATTATTTTTTCATGAGATTGTTACATAGAGCATTTTTTATTAAGGTTTTACTTTTATATGAACTTTAAGGGTCATTATTTCAACCTAAACTTCCTAGTACACTATATACATGTTCATGACAATCTTGACTTATCCTGTTAGCTAAAAGGAATTTGAAACCCCTATCCTTCATATGGTTCCATAACACTTTCAGGCTAGAAATGTTTAAAAGCCAATCATATATACATGGAATATTACTTTTAGATCCAATAAAGATTAAGCTTGAAAGCATATCAGCGTTTTCAGATAAAAGAAAATAATATTATTAATACTATCACTAATTGCAAATTTCCTCTCTTTAGAATGAAATGCACAGCTGTTGTTAAATAGATGAAACAATTCATCAATATCATATACAAATAATGCTGTATTTTCGGCTTCTTGCGGTAATGCCCCTAATGTTGCATGTGTAAATGAACCATCTGCTACACTACGGCTAAACACCCGTGCAGATAGATTGACTCTCATTTTATCAAAACCGTTGTTGAAGACATGTGATGCTGTAAGTTTTGGAGATAACCGTAGCCACTTCTGAGAATCTGTTTCAAAGAATTTCTCTATATATCTACAAGACATTTTTCGCCTACCAACTTGCATGTCATATTTCTCCAAATTGTTTCTGATACTGTTCAAAAGGTGCGGTGTATCATAAAATAAATATACATTTTCACCTCCCTGGGAGAAAAAATATTTTCTTATGGAAATGTTAAGATTTTCCAACAACTTTCTATTATTTGGATCATGGTCACATACCAAAAATGTTGGTTATAAACATACATTCCTTAATTTACCAATAAAGTCAGTTACAATTTACATTAAGGTAATACCTTTATTAGATTTCTTAAAGAGAAAATGGCCCAGTACTTGCTTCCATTTAGAAGCCTGTCCTTTTGCTATGAAGGCCATGGCATACTGGACTAGGTCTTGCCCTTTAGCATACTGGTCAAGAACTTCAAATCCCTCCACCACATCTTTACTTATGTTGAACTGTACATCAGATTTAACGGATATAGCATCAAATATAATGCCACAGTATTTATCATTTTTATTAATGATAAAGCTTTCTCTTTTAACAATTCAAAAACACATTCATTCCAGCCAATGTTAAAATCAATCTTGGATACCCAGTACCTCAGCATTCTCGTTGTTGGTGAAGTAAATATCTTGCTGATAAAGTTTTATGCTTCGGGACTTTTGAAATAAAGTCTAGGAGAATTTAAAAAAAAAAAAGGGGGGGGGGAATATATCCTACCATATATGGAGAAACCTACTAATTTCATTTGTGTTTTAAAAAATTCTAGAGCTTTGTCGCTTATATATTTGCCTGTATTTTCTTATAATTATAGATGGTAGGGTACATGTATAAAAATTTTTCGTTTACCTTAATTTGTTCAAGTTTTTTTCATAACTCAACGAATCTGCATCTGTTGCTTCCTTATAATTGGGCACTGGATTTTCTTTTTCGTTTGCAAGCTTCTGGTAGACTCTGAAAAAATATTCAAAGTCAATAATCCAGTCCAAAATCAATTCGTATAAACATAAGAATAACTATTGAATTTATATATATATATATATATATATATATATATATATATATATATATATATATATATATATATATATATATATATATATATATATGAATATTAATATATGTATATATATATATATATATATATATATATATATATATATATATATATATATATATATATATATATATATATATATATATATATATATATATATATATATATGTATGTATATATATATATATATATATATATATATATATATATATATATATATATATATATATATATATATATATATACTTATATATATGTATATATATATATATATATATATATATATATATATATATATATATATATATATATATATATATATATAATTTAAAAACTGTATTCATTTATTCAATTGTATTCAAGAACTGACCAATTATCTGGGGAAAATATTGTTTTAATCCCTTAAAAATATTGATCCATGATAACATCTCAACATTTAATTTTATGGGTGTGAATGTTGGTTCTCCATTCTTCATGTAACCCTAAATGTATGGTCTTATTTTGTATTTCAGGTATTTGTAATATATCAGTTCCATTGAGAATGGTACAATCAACATCATTAGTAGTAGTTGTAGTAGTAGCGGCAGTAGAAGGAAGGGTAGTACTAATAGCTTTATTAGTAGCGAATGTAGGTATAACAGTCTTATTAGTTATAATAGGACTAACACCTGAAGCAATACAACTAAATTTATCCCCGATCCTTCTTACTCTGGCATTACTGTACACTTCACTGCCAGTGTCTTTTGGATAACCATCTGTAAATTCTGAAAACGCAAATAATATGAAATGAAACAGATGCCTTATAATACTTTTTCTTTTGGCTAATAAAATCATAAGTATTCTATACATAAATATATACAGAAACACTTCTAAATATTTTTTTCTTATCAATATATGAGTGAACATTTTCACTTAATTCAATATTTTCATAATCTTTTTCAACAATTTTTCTGGTCAGGTGGTAGATGAACCTTATAGCCATAACACAACTATTAGCCTAACACTTTATCACAGAAGACAAAGTGAATATATATATATATATATATATATATATATATATATATATATATATATATATATATATATATATATATATATATATATACATATATGTGTGTGTGTGTGTGTGTGTGTGTGTGTGTGTGCGCGCGTGTGTGTGTGTAGAATAATATAGCAATATCTTAAAGGTCAATCTGTACCTATTAAATGGATTTTAGTTAGTAAAAGCAAAACTGTAATATCTGCCAAAAGCATTAACCATTTATCATGTTTCAAGGAGGAAGTTCTTATCTCAGATGATCTATCCTCCAGAACAGGAATGGTATCCAAAAGATTAACTATATTGAGAATTATTGTGATGCACTTACCATTTCAGAAAACCAAAACATATGCAAACTGCATATCAAATCCTGCACATCAAATATACACCCTATTCAAGGTTATCCAAATTCTTGTGTGGAACCAGTTTGATGTATAATTACATTGATGTTGTAAATATATTGATGTATCTGCAAATAAATATTTCAACAATAATTGCTTTATGCAAAATATATGTATATAAACATATGCACAAAAATATAGCACAAAAATCATTGGACAAAAATATAAACAGGATGAAACAAAGAATGCCATGAACGCAAATGAAAGGTGAACACTGGCAAGTGCTTTCTGTGTACTTCTTTCTGCTAATAAGTGAACCTGCCAAGACCTGATCATTATCATTAACTTATGAAAAGTTGGGAGATAGCCCATAAGATAAAGAGAGCCATACTAGATGGCCAGGACGATAAGAATGAGAAATTCAAAGGATGTCCTTACAACCAGGCAGGATTCAATCGACCAACTCCCGAGGACAATGTTCCTCAGATGTGGATAGGGGAAGAGCAGATAACTAGGCTAAGGCAGCAGCTGAGGCGGGAGAGGGAAGGGCCCATAGCCAACACAAAGCCAGTGCTAGAAGAACTCAAGCTGACGAGACAGGACGCAGTGACAGAAGGCGACACCTCTGACTAGATAGGTTAACCAGGCAAGGGAGTTAAGATTCCATAGCAAGAGGGATATAGCACAAAAAGTGAGGTCCTAGACAGAGCAGGCACTGCCAAGGCAGTAGAGGAGGATCCCAAGGGTATCAACTCTACGCCAGATAGGGTTAGGCCAAAGGAGGAACTGTGCAGGCAAGCCTAGCTTACCTAGCAGGTGAGGTAAAGCTCAAAAGCTGGGGTAAGATGACTTGGCAAGAGGAACATAGTTCCTAGTACAGTCAGGTTATGGCCTAACTAGGAACGGAAATGGGCAGAGAAAACACCTAAGCGAGTCTCTAAATCAGCAGAGAGATTTTGAACAGGGGAGGAAAAAATCTCACCTACTTAGGGCCGGGAAAGATAGCTTACAAGTAGGCACACTAACAGACACAAGGATAAGGGAAGAAGCAGGTGGTGATGAGAGACTCAGAAAATGGTGAGGTGGCATGTCAGGAGGGCCCAATAGCAACATTAGAACAGCAATAGTGTTCCAAGGGGTCTGCCGTGAAAGGGTAAAGAGGATAAGTCCTCACAACCAGGCATAGCCTGCAGAAGACTAAGAGAGAAGCCTAAGAAGGGTTAAGGTGACAACGGGGTCTACTAGTGAGCATCAGAACAGGGGGTTACGAGTTCCAATGGGTAAACATAAGTAGATACAGGGATAAGGATCCCAAGACCTGTGCTTCCTCGGCAAACTTAAAGGCTATGTGGAAAGTGAAAACAGTCACCCTAGGGCAACTGAAAACACTATCCAACTCTCAGAGGGACCTTCAAGAACGCAGCTCCTTGCCATGACGAATCGATAGCATGAGAAGATAGACAGCCTCACTCAACCAGTAAGGTTAAGTGAAAGAAGGGGATGGTGCACTTGTGAAAATTTTCCAGGCAGGGCCGCCGGCTAGTGTAAGCTAGCTTAAATCAATGCTGATAAAAAACACACAAGAAACAACAAGGAAAGATGGGGGGATATCATAAAGATACCACACCTTAAAGTGATAATATAAAACATATTCTTACAGTAATATGACTAATATCGAATTGTTTCTGAGCTATTTGGTAACATGATGCAATGGTGACGACCGGATGCCGGCCTCGGAACAATAAAAACATGCAAATCAGATAAGTCGCTGAGTGATGACGTGGAATTCTCCAATACACGAAAAAGGGGTACTTAATTTAGTTGACAAGAAAGAAGCTGAAGCATCCATGATCGAAAATCCCTCTAAAAGCCAAGAAAAAAGTCAGAAACTCTTCAAGCGATCGTCAGAGATGGCGACTGCAAAGAGGAATGGTTCAACTGGATACGTGTTAGTTTTAGCACATTAAGATCAGGAGTTGTAACGGCTCTCTTGCTCTCGAATTCTACCGCTACCTTATCCTTCGAGACAAGGTTAACTCTATTCGGGGAAGGATAACCATGTCTTGCTATGATCACGTCCCTGATTTATACATGAAATCTCTCGGGATATTTGCTCTGGAGGACAAAACCCGGTTGATACCTCTGGGGTAAAATTTCTCTAGTATATCGCTCTCAGAAATATCCTAAGTAGAATCTGCCAATGAGGAAAGACTGAACATATATACATATGATAAGCGTCCAAGCCACCTCCCTACCCAAGCAAGGACCAGGGAGGGGCAGGCATTTACTGCTAAAGGCTTAGCAGGTGGACCTATAGGCTTTCCCCCCCCCCTGCCTATCCTCAGCTCACAAGGATGCTGTGGTTGCAGACACCAAGGGAACTAATGAGTATGAGTAGGAATCGAACCCCAGCCTGGCGATCACCAAGCAGGGACGTTTCCAATAGGCCACCACAACAGCAGAGATTTTTATGGCAGCCTATTTTGGAATTTAAGTATTAAAACTAATATTTACTCTTGTTCCTTTTTCCCAGGAGCTCTCCTTCCCCTTCGTCTTCAATATTTCCTGGAATGGCTTGGGAACTCCCATTCCAGAGGTTTTCCATTGGTATTCCAATGGGAATAGTCCTTTTGTTTTATATATATATATATATATATATATATATATATATATATATATATATATATATATATATATATATATATATATATATATATATATATATATATATATATATATATATATATATATATATATATATATATATATATATTCAGTTTTAATTCTATTTCGAAATTTTAATATAGCAATTTGTGCATTAAGTTCAAATTCCTAATTTCCAGTTTTTTGTTTTCAATATCCTAATTTTTTTTTTTACACTTCGGAAACAATGTTCTTAATTTCTCAGCAAAACATTTTGAATGCCAAGAAAAAAACTATATTAATGTAAATAACATAATTTTTTTTGCCTTTAGTAATTACCTATAGAATCAGTGACAACATGTTTGTCTCTTCTCATGGTAAAAGTGTTATGTGATCCATTGAACATCCAATCAACCAATTCAGCTGAATGAAAAACCGTCTAGTTAGTTCCAATCCGACGAGTTTCTTCTACTGGAACGGGTGGGGATATCAGGTAACCTCATTCTCCCCAATATCAAAGGATGAGAGTAAAGAAATCACTCCCCTCCATATATTTTTATTTTGATATAGAACTTTTGCTGTCGTTCTATTATGTACACTTGGACACAACAACTACAACAACAACAAAAACAACAACAAAAGCCGTTTCTAGTCCAATGCAGGACAAAGGCCTCAGACATGTCCTTATTCATATCTTGGGTCTGACTGTTGGCTTATTGGAAACGTCCTTGTCTGGTGATCTGCCGGAGGGGGGTTTGAGCTCCGCCATCGCTCGATAGTTTCTTGTAGTGTCTTCAACCTCACCATCCTTTTGAGCTAAGGATGAGGCGTTTTATGGGAGCCTATAGGCCTACCTGCTGAGTCATCAGATGCCATTGTTTGGCCCTCTCTGGTCTTAACTTCGGTGGAGAAGGGTTTAGCCACCGATCATAAATATGTATAGTCCGTCTCTAGGGCATTGTCTTGCTAGCTAGGACATTGCCATTATCCCTTGCCCCTGCCATTTATGAGTGACCTTTAAACATCTAAACGATGGCCAGTGCAGATTAGTGATGGTGGGATATTTTCGTCTGATTACTCAAAGAAAAATCAACTATTATACGAAGGTATGACAAGTACAGCTTTGCTGATCATGTCGATACACAAACTCTTCCACCACGATAAGTTATCCCCACTCGTGTGAATATAACATGCCTAAACATTGGCCTTAACAGGGGGTGGTTCAAGGGGGAAATGCAATACCCCGGTCACTGCAACATTCATGCTTCTGTCTCTTGAAAAATTATAGATACATCTCTTGGACCAGAAATATTATATACAGTTGGACACAGGAAATCCGGACACACCACACCAGTGCCTCACGTAACACCCTTACTGCGCCGCGAGTCACCCAATGTGGTTGGCAGGGCTACATGCAGGGACTCTCCCCTGAGTAATGGTGTGACAGGGTGCACTTCCTCATATCTACATTACGAGTATATGCAACCCGTCAAAAAGGACGGCTAAATATTTAGATAGAGATGCACACACTTGCACACGCAGGCAGATTCTCCCCTTTCTAACCAAGTCCCTATTTCCTAACTACAACACGAGAGTTTAGTCAATTTATGAGACATTGTTGTTTTCAGAGTGATTGTCGTTCAGCATGAAATATATATATATATATATATATATATATATATATATATATATATATATATATATATATATATATATATATATATATATATATATATATATATATATATATATATATATATATATATATATATATATATATACACAAACGAAAACTTAATCGTTATGATATACGGGAGAGGATTTATGTATGAATTTTATTTGAGATCCAACAACATATTCCTGTCAATCAAAAATTTCCAAAAAATATCCACTTCACTTTCGTTTGACTGATATCTGTCATTGCAATGATTGATGGCATAAATATTTGTACGAATATCTCCTGTTCCATTAAGCAATTATGTCAATATTTTGATACATCATTTTTGACATGTCAATAGAAAAGAATATGCCAAGTTGAAACCTAAAACACAAATAATTTTTATCATTGGATTTTTTTTGTCAATGGCTGTTGTAGTTCTTATTAGATTACTTTTTACAAAATTCATATTTGATAAGCTCTACCAGTTTGGAAGATAATATCTGAGAGTAATTCTCAATATGCCTATTTACATTCTGAGATATTTTGATAATTACGTCATCCTATGTAGTGTTTAGGAGCAGGACACTCCCAAATGAAACCATTGCTCCCTAGACTTGGTTAGTGCCATAGCCCCTGTACCATGGTCTTCCACTGTCTTAAGTTGGAGTTCTCTTAATTGAGGGCTCACTCGGGTACAATATCATATCAGATTCCTTGTTTCCTTTCCTCACTGGGCTATTTTGCCTGTTGGAAACCCTGGGCCTATAGCGTCTTCCTTTTCCAACCAGGGTTGTAGCTTAGCAAGTAATAATAACAACAACAACAGCAACAACAACAACAACAACAACAACAACAACAACAACAATAATAATAATAATAATAATAATAATAATAATAATTGAGGAAATTTCTACATCTCAATTTTCTATAGATTGATATTGTTATCAAAGCTTTTCAGTAGAAGAAATGGATTAATAGATAATTCTTGAACATTTACTGAAACTGCAAAATTCCTTTGTGTCAGTCAATAAGATTTGTACCAATAACCTAAAATGTTGCTAGACTGCGCAAGTGACCTAAAATGTGACTAGGGTTTGTGCCCATAACCTAATATGTTACTAGACTTTGCGCAAGTGACCTAAAGTAATAGGTAGCTAGGCTTTGCGCCAATAACCTAATATGTTACTAGACTTTGTGCAAGTGACCTAATAGGTCACTAGGCTTTGTGCTAGTGACCTAATATGTTACTAGACCTTAAGCAAGTGACCTATTATTTCACTAGGCTTTGTGCCAATAACCTAACATGTTACTTGACTTTGCACAAGTGATCTAATATGTCACTAGGCTTGCTGCCAATAACCTAATATGTCACTAGGCTTTGTATCAATGACCTAATATTTTACAGGACTTTGTGCAGGTGACCTAATAGGTCAGTAGACTTTGTGCCAGTGACCTAATATGTTACTGAACTTTCCGCAAGTGATTAGTATATATTACTAGGCTTTCTGTTAGTGACCTAATATGTCACTGGACTCTGCGCAAGTGACCTAATATGTCACTAGACTTTGTGCCAATGACCTAATATGCCACTAGGCTTTGAGCCAATGACGTAATATGTTACAAGGTTTTGTGCTGATGACCTAATATGTTACTAGGCTTTATGCCAATGACCTAATATGTCACTAGTGTTGGGGCTTAGCAAGTAATAATAATAATAATAATACTAATAATAATAATAATAATAATAATAATAATACGATTGAATAACTGTAGAGATGACTTTTACCGAAAATGAAGTGACTCCCAGAATACTTATAAGCTTAATTTGTAGAATGTAGCCTGAAAAGACGAAAACTGATGAATGGGGCTAGGAGTGTTGGTGAAAACAGACTTACGTTAGTTATCATGAAAATATATAGTTTGCTCATTCTAAAGAGACTAGAGAGAAAGATTGATGAAAAGCTGAGAGATAAACAAGCAGGATTTAGAAAAGGTAGAAGTTGTACTGACCAAATTTTCATTTTAAGACATGTTGTTCAGCAATGTGTGGAGTCCTGTATTATTATGGAATTGCTCTTAAATATGTTAATGGAGTCCTATCAAACGAGTTTCTATTGAACAGTGGAATACTTCAAGGGGATGTGTTGTCACCTATGTTGTTTATCCTTTTCATGGAATTTGTAATGTGTAGAACAGTTGGGGATGATGGAGAAGGATTGTACTGGATTGGTAACGGGAAATTAGCAGTCCTAGGTTATGCTTATGATGCCGCCCTTGTTAGTAAAACGCCCCAGGTCTTGCAATGCTTGCTTACCAGAATGCATGAAATATCACATGAGGTTGGGCTCAAGATAAATAGAAGAAAGACAGATGATGAGAAGGGAACATGCAATAGAAGATGAAATATCGTTGGAAGGAGAAAGGATTAATGAGGTAGAATCAAATGAATATTTAGGAATTATGATCTCTAATACAGGGTCTTCACGATTGGAGTTTAATGAAAGATTGAACAAACAAACCAGAAAATGGCTTAGGTAAGTAAAATTTGGAAATCAAAGCGCCTGAAATTACATATAATCATCAGACTATATATCAGTTTAGTGAGATCGATGTTACTCTATGGACATGATTCAAGTGATGACAGAAGAATATTTTGAGTTAAATGGCAGGACAGGCTTATAAATGAAACTATAAGAGAGATTACTCAAGTGCCACATGTGGATGATTTCGTGGTGAGGGGTATATGGCGATAGTTTGGGCATGTTCTATGCACTCCCTAAGAGATATTAGTTCACCAAACGTTCAGCTGGGCTCCACAAGGCAATAGAAGAGTTGGAAGACCCAGGCCTACATGGCTGAGGATTATGAAGTGTGGTGATGGATGGAAAAGTATCTTAAAAAAATTCCTTTTCTGTAATGGCATTAAAACCGGCAAGAAGACTCGAAGGAGAAATCCCTTCAAACCTGTGTTTGTTTAACTATTCGATCCAGACCCAACCCCATGTTTGCGTTCCCTCCCACCCACCCCCGGTTCCTGGCCCCTCCCATCAACCCCCCCCCCCCCCTCCACCCCCCCCCCCCCACCCCCCCCCAATCCATCCCCCCACCCTTTTCGCACATCCAGGAAGGTAATAAATCCTCTGTTTCCGCCATGAGCCTACGAAGGACATCTTTAACAGGCCTCGAGAGACGCCCTCTTCCTTGGGAGTCCTTCGAAAGGGGAAGGAGTGCCTTGGCTAAAGTCCTTCAGGAGGTGGCCACGGCTTCTCGCTGCTAACGAAGTAGATTTTATTGGGGACAGAAGAAGTTGTTCCAGATTAATTATGGCTTTAATTAGTGAAGAAGAAGAAGAAGAAGAAGAAGAAGAAGAAGAAGAAGAAGAAGAAGAAGAAGAAGAAGAAGAAGAAGAAAAGAGAAATGGCTTCGCAGAGTTGTGAGTAATGTGATGAAGTTTAGTGAGTTTCCTTTTCTCGTATGAATAAGAGGGAGTTACAATGATTGAATGTGATGGAGTGTGTAAGAGCATATATGAAGGAGAAAGATCTCACAGTAGAGGAGATTAGAGACAAGAAATTGGAAACGGCTGTCTAGAAATAGCGACCCTGCATAGCGGGAAACAATTTAGAAGAAGAAGAAGAAGAAGAAGAAGAAGAAGAAGAAGAAGAAGAAGAAGAAGAAGAAGGATTGAATGAAAGAATGAAATAATTGTCGAATATTTACAGGGAAATCCTTATCATTCGCAAGTAGACCCTAAAACTTTATCCATCAGTAAACAAAATGTTACAAGAACGGGCACTCGTTAGAGCGCATACCTTCGTCAACGACACATTTGTTACCATGGAAATTAGTTTGATGCAGATCGGATAAAAAGTGACCCCTATATAACAAAAATAATTTTTTTACTTTTTCATTATCTTGACCTTTGACCCAATTACTCCCAAAATCTAATCAAATTCTCTTTGGATCGTGACCAATCATCCAATCAAATTTCAAGAGATTCGGGAAAATATTTTTTTAATTTATGCGAATTACAAACACACGGCCTTTCTGCTGCAGCCTTGACCTTCCTCAAACTCTGTTCATTTTGTTTATCCTTTTGACTTTATCATTGTTGCAATAAACACGTTCAAGAGATTGTGATTATTTCTAGAGGGATAATCAGGAAAATGTCTTTTGTTGATTCCAGTCTTAATATGTGTAGATTTTCACATTTTTATGTGTTTGGAGCAATAGACTAAGGAATGATGATTTGTAAATTCAAAACCAATTAGAAAAATATTTGATTGTAAATGAAATTGTCCCATACAAAACATGAATAAATAAACAATGTATGAGAGATTGAGATTCAAATGATAAGCATAAGGAAGATTTTCTCTTAGGGAAAACAGAACGATAAAATGGAAGGAAGGCAAGAAGTTAAGATCCATAAAAATTCTGAAGAGAGAGAGAGAGAGAGAGAGAGAGAGAGAGAGAGAGAGAGGAGAGAGAGAGAGAGAGAGAGAGAGAGAGAGAGAGAATTATTACTAAAAAATTTGTTAAGTTGTCCAAGTTGGACCAGCGAAGTTCTCTTTGGTGGGAAACGAGACAATGGAGAGATTTCTCTCATCTCAACAGAGAAATCACGACCAACCTGAGACGCGTCTGGAACAGGAATCGTCACAAATCAGAGGATTTCTAAGGTTGCCTGATTGTCATTTCTCTTTCCTTTTTTTCATATCTCTCTCTCTCTCTCTCTCTCTCTCTCTCTCTCTCTCTCTCTCTCTCTCTCTCTCTCTCTCTCTCTCTCTCTCTCTCTTAAATATTGAAAAATTCTTCGAATTGAAAGAAATATCAGAGCGAAAAACTTTTGAAAGTTTTCGAAAAAGATTTATATATCTGATTACTTTGTTAATTTAATTTAGCTTTCCAAATTCAAATAAGGGTTTTTCAATACAAAGGAATTCTCTTATTCTTAAACCAACATTGGCAAGGTGAATGAAGTTATAAGTAACGTGAATTTTTGAAGTAAGATCGCTTATAGAATTACGCTGAGCTAGTCACGCTTAAAATAAGTTATTATTCTTGGGATAATTCTTTGTAACACACCGATAATTTTCAACATAAGCAATTTACTTACAAAGGAGAAAGGAAGAAAAGAATGATATGAAAAGAGAGTAATGATCAACTTAAGAAAATGCGATTTTGAAAGTTTATTTTTCCAGGCTTGTCAAAAATGATAAAGAAATATTTTGGAAATGATTCTATACTTTCCTTCGTTTCAAATCATTTCGATTGACTTCAGTGAATTATATAGTTTAAATAACAATGCCATAAACTATTAATCAAATCGTTA
>NC_090756.1:30303830-30318830 GCF_036898095.1 Palaemon carinicauda
AACATGTGAAAGAAGAGATTGAAGCGGAGTTATCAACAGACCTAAGGACATCCTGGGCTACATACCATGCTGATCAGGTCCACACAGAACAGCCTGCTCCTTCCAACATCAGCTCATTGCTCCCACTGTTCTATGAGGAGGCTAAGTCAAGTGCCATGATTGCCCATACTATGAAAGTTGTGACGAATGCAGTAGATTTACTGAATCCTGTTCAGATCCTTGTAGTTGCCTGTGATCAGCCACTGTATGCTATTGCCAAACAACTCCAATGGTAATACTCCAACATTTAGGTGAGAACCAAGTTGTAGTGATGTTTGGTGGCTTACACATTGAGCTGGCCTTTCTCAAAGTTCTTGGAGACTGGCTGGAGGGAACTGGATGGACCAACACCCTTGTGCAGGCAGAGATAGCCTCACAAGGTACTGCAGACTCCTTCCTGAAGGCTGCACATATAATGAGAACGAGGCATGCCCACCAGGTGACCGCAGGGAGCTTGTACATTCTCATGGATAGAGCTACAAGCGTCACCAAACAGAAGACCACACCACAGATCTTCTAAGCTTTGAGCAATGGAGAGTGAAAATTGAAAATGCAGTCCCTATGTTTAACTTCTGGTCCATCACACTTGACCTAGAACTAGCTTTGATGGATTTCCTCCAATCACTGCGACAAGGCAACTTCAATCTGTACAAGGATGCACTCACAAAGCTGGGCCCATGGTTCTTTGCACTTGACCACCCAAATTATGCTCGTTGGGTTACAGTGAATATTAGAGATATGGCTTCCCTAGATTTGATGCATCCTGAGGTTGCTACTGAATTCTCAGAGGGAAAGTTTGTTGTTCACAAACCACAGCAAACAGATTAAAGGAGATGGTGATGCTGTGGGCCTAACTGAAAACAGTGCACAACTCCAAAGATGGATGGTGGCTGGGCCAGAAGTGTCAAGAGTTGTGAATGAGTTTAATAACCCTGGATAGGTACGATGGGTCGTACGCGACCCCGAGCGTCAAAAAAAAAAGAGGTTTTTCTCACGTGACTCACCCCCGTGACTGAATTTGTGGGTGATCGACCTGCAGGAGGTGTCTCCCCTACACGCTCTAGTAGTGTCCAGATGTGCATTGCTGTAGCTGTACTCCTTCCCCGATTTCTGAGACGCGTCGGGGTCGAGCGCGACCGAGTTTACCCTTCTAAGGTAATTTGCATAATTATCAAAGTTATTACGTATTATGAAATTGTCGTAGAATGGTGCAACTTGTATAGGTTATCAGTTGTGGAAAGTCTTGGTGGATTGTTTGGCTACCATGTGCATGATTTTTTTTTTAGTTAAAATGTCGTTCATCACCACGAGGACCATTTTACCGCGAGTGCCCCTTTTTCATTTTTTTTCATTTTTTTGCCAAGTAATTTTTCCGTAAGATATTGCCAAATAGTGTCGTAAAACGTTTGCTTGTTTAGTGTTGGAAAGTGTGTCTAGATGATCTGGCTACCCATGTGTGACTTTGTTTTTGTCAGATACGACGTAGTTATTGGTATATTGGGTATTTAACTGCGGTTGCCAATTTCTGTGTTTTTTTTCAATATTTGTAAACAATTTTACGTAGTAAGGAATTGCCGTATATTATTCATTTTTTTTTTCATGTTTATGTGTTAAAAAGTGTGCCTTGATGGTTGGTCTAACACGTGCATGTATTTTTTTTTATCTGAGATGCCGTATATTAGAATGTTGGGCATTTTACCACGAGTGCCCCTTTTTCATTTTTTTTCATTTTTTTTTGCCAAGTCATTTTTCCGTAAGATATTGCCAAATAGTGTCGTAAAACTATTGTTTTTTTAGTGTTGGAAAGTGTGTCTAGATGATCTGGCTACCCATGCGTGACTTTGTTTTCGTCAGATACGACGTAGTTATTGGTATATTGGGTATTTAACTGCAGTTGCCAATTTCTGTTTTTTTTCAATATTTGTAAAAATATTTACGTAGTAAGGAATTGCCGTATATTATTCATTTTTCTTCATGTTTATGTGTTAGAAAGTGTGCCTTGATGGTTGGTCTAACACGTGCATGTCTTTTTTTTTTATCTGAGATGCCGTATATTAGAATGTTGGGCATTTTTCCGCGAGTGCCCCTTTTTATTTAGTTTGCATTTTTTTGCTTAGTCATGTTGCCGTAAGGAATTGGCAAGTAGTGTCGCAAAACTTATATTTTTATAGTGTTGGAAAGTATTTCTAGATGATCTGGCTACCCATGCCTATTTTTTTTTTTAGCCAGATATGGCGTATATATATGTGTTCGATTTTCCTGTGATTGCCATTTTTTCGTTTTTTCCCATTTCTTTCAAAATTACTACGTACTAAGGAACTATCACAGAGTAATGATTCATTTATATGTTTATTTGTCGTAAAATGTGCCTTGATGGTTTGCCTAGCACGTGGCTGAAATTTTTTTTTTCTGAAATGCCGTATATTAGAATGGCCATTTTTCCGCGAGTGCCCCATTTTTATTTGTTTTGCATTTTTTTGCTTAGTCATGTTACCGTAAGGAATTGGCAAGTAGTGTCGCAAAACTTATAATTTTATAGTGTTGGAAAGTGTTTCTAGATGATCTGGCTACCCATGCCTATCTTTTTTTTTTAGCCAGATATGGCGTATATATAGGCATGTGTTCGATTTTCCTGTGATTGCCATTTTTTCATTTTTTTCCCATTTCTTTCAAAATTACTACGTACTAAGGAACTATCACAGAGTAATGATTCATTTAGATGTTTATTTGTCGGAAAATGTGCCTTGATGGTTTGCCTAGCACGTGGCTGAATTTTTTTTTTCTGAAATGCCGTATATTAGAATGTTAGCCATTTTTTCATAAGTGCCCCTTTTTATTTGTTTTGCATTTTTTTTGCTTAGTCATGTTACCGTAAGGAATTGGCAAGTAGTGTCGCAAAACTTATATTTTTATAGTGTTGGAAAGTGTTTCTAGATGATTTGGCTACCCATGCCTATCTTTTTTTTAGCCAGATATGGCGTATATATAGGTATGTGTTCGATTTTCCGGTGATTGCCATTTTTTCGTTTTTTCCCATTTCTTTCAAAATTACTACGTACTAAGGAACTATCACAGAATAATGATTCCTCTAGATGTTTATTTGTCGGAAAATTTTGTTTACTTCTTTTTTGATTGAATATCATCAAATTTTTTTAGCTAAAATATTATATTGTTTCACATTTTTTTTTTCGATTTTATTTCCCTTCAAAAAAAGTTTTTTGGGTCAGAATTTTAATTTTATAGTCGTAAAATAATCGACAATTATCCAGCAACCCACCATACAATTTTTATGCATATCCAATAATAATTAGATTAGTAAATAACACCTTGAAATTGACATACCCTTCCTACATTTCAAGTGGCAGATTAGGGAGTCTGAGTCAGTGTGGTGGGCGGCCATTTTGTGGACATATCCGAAGCGTAAGTTGCCCTATCTATATATATTCTTGTTCCCTATAGAATTTGTGATATTTTGGTATATTTTTACCTGCATAAATATCATATTACATATTAAATATATGTATTTTTTTACGAAATTTCTAAGTACTCAAAAAATTACCTTTAGATATGGCCCCTGATATAAATGTAATTTACAAAATAATGAAGATTTTTTTACATATTTCTATTTTAGGATAACATATGTTTATTCCCTAAAAAAATTAGCCACTTCCTATTTCATTTGGGTACCCAAAAAAATTCATGAAATTTGGAAAAAATTTTTTGGCCAAAAAAAGTTACCCTTTTTTTCTCATTTCAGATCTTCACCTCCATGGGTCTGACTTCATCCAAAATACATCAAGATGTGTCCTAAACATTCAAGAATCAATTCCTAAAAGGGTTTGTGTATATATGTATAAACTTTTTTTTATGAATTTTTGTCAGGTCTTTTTTTTCTACTTAATTTTTTAAAATATTTATATTAAATAGTTTTTCTGCAGATGAGTAGTATTTATCTTTACAGTTGTTTTAAGCATTCATTGAAGTTTTTTTTGGCAAAAGAAAAAAAGAGGTTACTGCAAAAACTGATTTTTCAAGAATTTTTTTTTGGCGTCGGGGTCGTTCGCGTCCGAGTATACCCTTAAAGGGGTGTCCGATGAGCTTACCTATCCAGGGTTAAAACTGTGGTGAAAGGACTCCGGAGACAGGTGGAAAAGCATTCAGACCAAAGACACCATGAAGCTCAACAGGGGTTACAGACAACATACAGAAAGCAAGTCAAATCCTTGTGTGATACATTAGAAGATATGGAAAATCCATTCATGGAAGATTCATCTGATCTTCTTGTATTAGGCACCCAGGATGTTGTAGACAAAGAGGTTATAGAAACCATAAGGCATATCAAAAGGGTGGGAAATGAACAATATAGTGATTTTGTGAAGGAACGGCTAGAAAACAGAAGAAAAAGTCTGACAGACCCTATCAAAAGGAACAAATTTCCTCCATTCAGCAGCCAGCCTACCCGCAAAGTGTCAAAGGAGAAGCAACAAATTGCATCATTGAAACAAGAATGTTCTCTTTTCTCTAAACTGTATGTGTCTTGCCAAGTGAGAAATGGGGATATTGATGAGTTTTTCTGCCATGAGAATCAGTCCAGTCCACCATCATTGTCACAGGGTGGAAAACTTCAACGTGGGACCAAAGCTGATCTTGTCCCATTCCTTACACAGCATAGTACCACAATCAAGGACAAGCCTGATACTGATGCAGTTCTTCTACAGTAGATGGGGCTGCCATTGTTAATATGCTTAACCCAGGTGCATCAAGAACATTTCAAGAGTAGGCTGACCTGGTATTTGTACCACATGGTAAGCGTCAACTGGAGTCAGCAAGAAGAGTTGATACTATCTCAGATCAGTACTTCCATGACAGTCTGAAGGTGACTGCTAGGAGTCTCAGAGGAGAGGGGGGACCGCAGAAAAGTAAAGGCTAACACTCCTGTTCCTGGCAACTGGAAGGCTTTCTTGCGGTATGATGCAAACAAACCCGAGCTCTGTCAGCTGTCCATAGGGCAAGCAAATTATGTCCACAAAAGGAGAATTGGTCCTTTGCAACCCCCAGAGGGACAGTATTGATCAAATATATCTGTGCTCCCATGAGAAAGCAGACACAAGGGTTCCTCTCCATGCAAAAGATGCTGTTCAACATGGTTGTAAGAGGATCATGATCAGAACTGTGGACACTGATGTAGTAGTGTTAGCTATAGCATTGTGTCTTCCAATTCATGCAAGTGAACTGTGGATCAGCTTTGGGGTTGGGGACAACTTCAACTATATCCCTGTACACGCCATAGCTGGTTCTCTAGGTCCAAAGTGTCGAGCTCTGCCTATGTTTCTTGCCTTCAGCGAGTGTGACAACACATCCTCCTTTGCTGGTAAAGGGAAAAAATTTTCTTGGGAGACGTGGCAAATATGTGAAAGTGTAACCGAGGTATTTGCAGACCTTGGGAATGTACCAACACTGGAGAGAATTGACCAGCACATGGCAAACCTAGAGCGATTTGTCGTTATGCTTTATGACATCTGCCATATCAGCTTATGAAGCGAGAAAAGATCTCTTCACCAGGAAGGTCAGGTCTATTGATCTCATACCACCAACTTCTGCTGCTCTCTACCAGAATGTCATAAGAGCATCTTATCAAGCGGGTCATGTTTGGGGCCAGTCACTTCTCCCCAATCCTGTGTTACCTTCAGTTGTTGAATGGGGTTGGATGAAAGGACCTTGGAATGCATGGGAACCCTATTGGTCAGATCTACCTCAAGCATCAGTTTCCTGTATGGCATTCTTGAAATGTGGATGTGTCAAAGGCTGCAGAGGAAGATGCAAGTGTGTGAAAGCACAACTAGCATGTACGGCTCTGTGCAAATGCTGGGGGGATTGTTGCCTGTGTGTGATTAGACTGTGTAGTTAAATTAGTCATTTCACTACTGTACTAGCAATTGATGGTTACAAGAGTAAGACCTATTTTGGGGTTAAGTTATTATAAAATCTTCATATTGAGTTAATAAAACACTGTACTTAAGTTTGACATTCAAATACATTCTTTACTTTGCGTCAAATTATAGAACAAATATGATTACAGCTGGTTTAATATTTTTGTAGGCAATTTCTGTAACAAAAAGGTCATTTGCTCCTTAAATATCTGTCTTATGTGCCCACATTTGCTTTTAATGTTTAGAACATCCTTGAAAATATTGGTTTAGACTCCAAAATTGTGACTATACGATGAAAATACTTCAAAGAGCAGCATTTTCCATATTTTTGGCGGCAATATTAGAAAGATATCAAATGGGTCTGTATCACATTTCAAAAGGTAAATCTCAAGCTAACTTTGTGCAAAATTTGGTGCTTTTAACCAAATTTGAACAATTTTTACTGAAAACGGCTGGATCAAAAAGCGTAGTCCAAATCACAAGCCTAAATTTCGTCATCCAATATTTCAATTTCGTAAGCAGCTTAGGGTATGTTGTTGGGGAGATGCTCAAGCCCGAACTGTCTTCTGTCCGAGCACCCACCTCACACATCAACACTTTCGTCATCACTCGGGCAAACAAAATACAAATATTAACACAATCGTTTAAAACAAGGTAATTGAACCGGGAGTAGGCGAGAAACAATCAACTACGCAACACTTTAAAACTTCTTTAAGGTATAGAGTGGAAACCACTTAAAACTAGAACAAGGTTGACGTAAATAACTCAGAAAATTTACTTATATAGAAAATTTACTTTACTCATATATATATATATATATATATATATATATATATATATATATATATATATATATATATATATATATATATATATATATATATATATATATATATATATATATATATATATATATATATATATATATATATATATACTGTATATATATATATATATATATATATATATATATATATATATATATATATATATATATATATATATATATATATATATATATATATATATATATATATATATATATATATATATATATATATATATATATATATATATATATATTCAGTCACGTTCAGTTTTTCCCGTCCTTCGAATAAGGTGAGAGAAGTACTGTAGTCACACCATTGTGAAAAAGGGATGGGTGTGCACTTATGTCAATATCTATTTGAATATATAACCGTCATTTTTGACAGGTGGCTTGAACAAGTATATATATATATATATATATATATATATATATATATATATATATATATATATATATATATATATATATATATATATATATATATATATATATATATGGGTGTGTGTATATATATATATCTATATACATATATATATATATATATATATATATATATATATATATATATATATATATATATATATATATATATATATATATATATATATATATAGATATATATATATATATATATATATATATATATGGGTGTGTGTATATATATGTGTGTATATATATATGTATATATATATATATATATATATATATATATATATATATATATATATATATATATATATATATATATATATGGGTGTGTGTATATATATGTGTGTATATATATATGTATGTATATATATATATATATATATATATATATATATATATATATATATATATATATATATATATATATATATATATATGTGTGTGTGTGTGTGTGTGTAAATATATATATATATATATATATATATATATATATATATATATATATATATATATATATATATATATATATATATATATATATATATATATATATATATATGTATATATATATATATATATATATATATATATATATATATATATATATATATATATATATATATATATATATATATATATATATATATATATTTATATATATATATGTAATATTTAGAATAGTAATATTACATGTTTAAAACAAATGACGTAATATGTCATGTTGGTTGGAAGAGCTGGCCGTGAGATTTGCTATGGTCAACTCAAATTGTGTACAGGATGTAAGATGCTAAGTTGTCATTCTTTCTTAGTGTCAACACATTGTCTCTTCGTGTGAAAGTTTGTGACGTCACCGGATGCAGGTGTCTTCCGATTCCGTCACTTATCCAAATTAAAGCAAGTGTACGATTTTTGGGATATCAGTAATTTGTTCAGTTCATATCAAAACTTCACCAGAATTGGTCATGTGGACCAACACAGCTTCCTCCAGTGATGGAGATGTTTAACTTAGTTGTTATTCACAATAAAACTTAAAAACTACTAAAATGTGTTCAGTAAACCATTCAAATACATTTGAAAACAACTCATACTCAAATGTGTGCTTAAGACAGTAGCACACCAATAAATGGTGGCAGCGATTAAACTCAAAGACAGCGGTTAAACTCTAAGAATTAGAGAAATATCTTCAAGACTTCAAAATAAATAGCTGTAAAACCAGAGATATATCTTCAAGACTTCAACATAAAAGCTGTGAAACCAGAGAATGATCTTCAAGACTTCAAAATAAAACTATCTACAAGAATCTACAATTTTGACTAAGTCCAACGAAAATGCTAACACCAACATATGTTAGTATACAAATAGAATCTTCAATCAACATCCTAGGAAACCCAAGGACTGGCATTCAACTATTGCAAAACATATCCAGGAAGACCTACATTCTACAAGAAACTAGAACGAGACATCGCTAACAAAACATCAAGAGAGAGAGAGAGAGAGAGACGACTCGACTTCATATATAAGCTAAGTACAGAGATTTTGTATTCATTTCAGTTTGTGCAGTGAAGTGTAGTTATCACAAGTCGTTAGTCAATTATTACTGGGGTGAGTGAATTCCTAAACTTTGTTATAAGAAACTCCGAATTCTCATTTAGAATTTTTCTTTCTTTGTGCTAATTCCTTTTTCTTTCATAAACTCTTGGGGGGAAATGTATTGGGATTAGTAACATTGTTGGGGGAATTTTGTTATACATATGCGTTTACGCAGTGGGCGTCTGTACTCATATAGATATTTTGATAGGATTGAAAGGGGTCAAAGAGATAGAAAAAAAAAAGAATACAGCAGTCATGGCTCCTCCTGTCAGCCCTACCCCTGGACCTAGTGGTGTAGGCCAGGCTAATCCTCCTCCAATTGTGACGCTTGTAAATGCCAGGTCAGCAATCCTTCCTTTTCAAGGCCGTGTCAACGGGTTCTTGCCACAAAATGTGGAGTCATGGATTTCATCCGTTGATGCCCATTTAAATGCCAAACAAATCGTAGATCCTTTTGTACAATTACAAGAAGCTAAAAGTTTTATAGATTTTTCTAAGGTGGATGCGAGTGCGTATTTAAGAGGTGTTTCATTTCAGGAAGCAGTTACTTGGGATGATTTCAAAGTTAGGTTACGCGCGATCTATGGGGGTGAGGAAGCTTTGGATGTAGTGTTAACGTTACGAAATACACTTAATCAAGCCACTATGAATCGGCTTAATGTTGTTGAGAGAGCAGCTCTCATAGCTGATAGGCTTAACGAATATCAGGACATTTTAGGTAATTCCACTTGGGTTACTAACGATAATATCTCCGTGAAAGATTTTTTACGATTAATGTATTTAACTTGCATGACACTTATGTTGCCTGAAGCTTTAGTGCGGTGCTTTGATAAGAAGTTAATGCCTGCAAGTACGGAATTGGATGTCTATAAACAGATAAAGAAGCACATGTCCAAGTGTCCAGATCTCGATCCCGTGTTAACTCAAGTTTTTGCTAAGAATGAAACAAAACCAGAAACAGTGAACGTAATTAACAATCCAGTAGCGGGAGTGACGTGTTACAACTGCAAACGTCAAGGTCACATAAGCGCAGACTGTAGAACGAAATTTTGTTCAGTTCACAACACAGGATCACATTCTTATAGTCAATGTTACGCGCGTAAGACACAACAATATCCTAGAAATACACAGTCAATTCCACAGTCAGTTCCATATGGAAATAAAAAGAAAAATCCTAATTTTAACAATAAGAAGAAACAACAAAATGTCAATGCAGTTCAGAGTCCGAAACAAACAAACACTTCTTCAAATATCGCTGAGCCTGGGCCGTCAAACCAGACCTCGCAAAGTCAGCCTAATTTTCAGAATGTGCAGAGCAAAGCAAATACCACATAGTTAACTCTAGAGGGGAAGAGAGTGATGTTGGGTCAAGGTCATTTATGTCAACATCAATAGTATTGAATAATCAATTTAATGTTTTATCAGATAATTGTGAGACAATAGATTTTCCTATGAAACACACGGCCGAATTAAGTAAAACAGTGCATGCTCCCGTAGATTTGCAACGAATTCATACAATAATAAGCCAAAATGAGTTACGGCCAACCTTATATGCTGTAAATTTAGAACACAAATCCTTTACGTTATTTTTTGACTCTGGTAGTCCACGTAATATTATGGATTTGAAGACGCATCATTTGTTGTTTTCGAACTTTCCGATTGAAAAATCAGGAATCAGACTTTCAGGTATAGGAAATAATGAATTAAACGTCATAGGCATAACTCATATTCAGTTCAGAGTCGGTAATCGCACGTTTGCCGATACATTTGTTGTTGTGAAAAACATTAATATGTATCCAGCTGTAATTATAGGATACCCATCTATGGGAAATCAAAACATTATCTTAGCTCCTGCAAAGCACGGCGTGTATATCAAAGGGAAATTCTATAAGTCTTCTAATACTTTAAAGTCAGTTTTGGATAAAAAGGAGACGACAAATGTAACCGTAACGTACGTTGAAGAACCAATAACTTGTCTCACTAATAAAGAAATAATGTACGCGACCCAGCAGAATTCTCGTTCACCCGTAATATCATCTTGCACGCAATATATCGAACCAAACATACCTTCGAATTTAATAGTGCAAATAAAGAAAACACTACCGGGATCTGAAATATTAATCCTTTCCGATACTTTGAAAACCAACGGATTGTCTGTCACACAAGCTATTTATACAGTAGGCTCACATCAGCAATATAATATCGAAGTCTGTAATCATTTAAATAACACTTTAGTAATTCACAAAAATCAACATATCTTGGATGTAGAAGTTTATAAACATCGTATTCTTACCGTTGCTGAAATCAATCACTCTCAATCAATTGCGGATGAATCCCTTTTACGATCTATTAAAAATAAAATCAGTAAGGACATTCAAGACGAAGAAATTCAGCAGAAAATTTTTGAACTTTTAAATAAATATACAGATGTCTTTTCCACTACGGATGGATCCTTAGGAAAAACAGATGTGATCGAGCATCAAATAAGGTTAAAAGACAAACAGAAAATTATATATGTACCCTCGTACAGACTCCCTATGAAATTCCAGAATGAAATAAATGATGAAGTAGGTAAAATGTTAGAGGAAGGAGTCATTAGAAAATCAAATAGCCCTTATAATTTTCCTTTAATAGTTGTACCGAAAAAAGATCGAACATGGCGTATCTGCGTCGACTTTCGTCGTCTAAACGAGGAAACGATCCCTGATCGATTCCCAGTGCCATGTACTGACGATATTTTGTCTTTGTTAGGTCAGAATAAATATTTTACCAGTTTGGACTTACTTAAAGGCTTTCACCAGATATCATTAGAAGAAGATAGTATCCCATACACAGCCTTCAGCACAGCCAGGGGACATTATGAATTTTTACGGATGCCTTTTGGTTTACGTTGTGCTCCTATAACATTTACAAGAATGATTAACATAGTGTTTGGAGACTTGTTAGGGGATATATTGCATGCCTATATGGATGATCTTGTAATCTTTTCCAACACCTTAGAGGAACATCTACGTAAGTTAGAACTAGTACTACAGAGATTAAGACAACATAACTTAAGGGTAAAGATTAGTAAGTGTGAATTTTTCAAAACAGAATTGATATATTTGGGTTTCATGGTGTCAAGCCAAGGTCTTAAAGTAGTCCATGATAAGGTGTCGGCTATACGTAATTTTCCCATACCTACTAATGTCAAGGGAATACAGCAATTTCTGGGTTGTAGTGGATATTACAGGCGTTTTATACGCAACTATTCAATAATAGCCGCTCCTTTAACTGATCTTACGAAGAAGGGCGTAGATTTCATATGGTCTGAGCAACATCAACAGGCGTTTAATACTTTGAAAGATGAACTGTGTAGTTCTCCTATCTTAAAATTTCCTGACTTCGGTAAGGAATTCTTCATTGCAACAGACGCCTCAGACTTAGGAGTAGGAGGGGTATTGCTTCAGCAATATGATAAACAGTTTTTCCCGATAGCTTTCTATTCTCGAAAATTGAGAACTTCCGAAAGTAAGTATGCAGTAATAGACAAGGAAGGACTAGCTATTGTTAATTCGCTAGTGCATTTTAAGTTCATAATTTACGGTTATCCCGTTAAGGTTCTTACTGACCATAAACCACTAACAGAGTTCTTTAAAGGCTTCAATCACAGCCCTAAACGAACTCGGTGGCATTTAATCATTCAAGATTTTGGCGCAAGAATCGGGTATTTACCTGGGAAAGCAAATATCATTGCGGATGCATTATCACGCAACCCCGTGTCATCTTGTACGGAGTCTTTAGCTGAATTAATAGATATATCAACATCCATGCCTATTGTAAAAACAATATCTGAACAAGAAGATTTAGGCTGGAGTGCTGAATTGTTACAGACTGAGCAAAGAAAAGATCAGAAAATAGAAACAATTATAAATGCTTTGAAAGGCAATCATAAAGAAAAAGAATATATAAAGTATAAGCAGCAGAATTATGTAATCAAAGATAATATTCTGTGTAGGACTGTGACAAGGAAAACCCACAATACACCACATGTAACTAACGACCAGGTAGTAGTACCAAACTCACTTGTTTCCACTGTCCTGAATTGGTAGCATTCATATCCATTACATGGACACCCTGGGTTCTCATTAATGTCACAGAAAGCCAAATCATTGTTTTATTGGCATACAATGCTTACAGATATAAAAAGACACATAGCTAATTGTCGCACATGTCAGGAAAACAAAGGGCATACGAAAACACCTGTTAGCTTAGGAGCTTATCCTGTTCCCAATCAACCCTTTGAAAGAATACATTTAGATTTGTTAACAGGATTTTACGAGTCAGACAGAGGGAATAAGCACCTCTTAGTGATTATAGATGCTTTAACTCGATATACAGAACTAATAGCGCTTAAAACTAAAACTGCGATTGAATGCGCTAGGAAGTTTTACGAGTGTTACATTTGTAAACATGGAATTCCACACATGATAATCTCAGACTCGGGTGGTGAATTTAATAATCACTTTCTTATCTCATTGTGTGAATTCCTCAACATAAAGAAGGTTATTACCATGATATATCACCCAGAGTCGAATGGGCTAGTGGAAAGAGCAAATAGGAAGATATTAAATATATTAAGGGTAACACTAGGGGGATCAGACCCCAACTGGGATATTGCAATACCGGCGGCACTGAGTACTCTGAATCATTCATATCATATATCAATTAAAATGTCACCGCATGAAGCATTGTATGGTACCCCAGTTAGAACACCTTTCCATGTATTAACGCCTACAACTAATCTATCAAATCCTTTAAAAGAATGTATAAATGCAAGTATAAGTCGATATGATATCCTTCGAAAGAATTTAGAAGAATCACAAATCATAATGAAAAGGAATCATGATAAAATAGCGAAACCAACTAAAACATATACCGTGGGTGATAACATCTATATTCAAATCAATGTCAGAAAAGGGCTCAACTATAAACTAACACCTAAGTTTGAAGGCCCATTTAACATTTTGGAAATATTAACGGCCAATAGGTTTAGAATTCAAAACGTAGCCCAACCCACGGATGAGAGAATAGTACCATTGTCTCACATAAGAAATTAAAAAGAAGTGAGGAAAAATTTTAATTTTTGTAACTAAAAAGTTTTCTTTTTAATACAGGAGTAATTACATATATTTTTTCTCGTTACAGGTTTCCAAGATGAATTTTTTGTTGTTGGGAGTGATATTGTTCGCTCAGACATTTTTTTCGTATGGGATGAGTTCTAAGACTAAGAATATATATTTTAAATATGGCAATATAGTTGAAAGACAAACTTGATGGATTCATGCGAGTTAGGTATAGTGCTAGACGGTGCTCTCTCCCATACAAGTGAAAATTGTCTGGATAAGCTTTATCCCTTTGACAATAAAGAATTCAATTGCAGACTAAATAATGGCTCGTGGATACGATACGACAAGGACGGCTTCAATGTATCATGCCCTGACGGATCCACATCCTACAACCACATCTTCGTCGCAGCAGATGGCTGTATCGGGACTTCCCCGAATTCCATGGTGACTGGCCTACGGACAATCATCAGAGAACGTGCTTACTTCGCGAACTTCACGTGGACCTCTACAACGCCCGCACTTCCTCTCCCCTATAAAGGAAGTGTGGCGAAACGCTTAATGAAACTTACCGAAAAGGACCACCTGTCGCCGACTTACAAAGAGATTCTTCACCCTATATTACTAGCAGGTTTATTTGGAACGGCGTTAATTTTTATCGCCGTGAACATCCTTGTTTGGCGTAGGTTACGGCACAGCAAGCAGCTACAAAGGAACGAGTTGAATAGCCCTGACAATACCCCTTACTTGATCCAGTTCAAAGCTGTATGAGTGGCCACCTCATTCGCTAAGGGAGTAATTTGTCAGGATGATGTTTGTATGAAAAGCTGATTAGTACGCTAGTAATATGTAATTAAAGAAATTCTCTACATTTGCATTGTTAAAAATACATTTAAAATAACATTTAAAAAAATAAATAAAATAAAAAAGGATATAAATCATTTTTTTCTCTCGGCATCTAATAAAAATATAAGCCGGAATGTTAAAAAAGAAAAGAGAAAAAAAAAAAAAAAAAAAAAAAATATAAGATATATAACAGAATCTATGGGCATCTAATAAAATGTATCAGCCCTATATA
>NC_090756.1:30323830-30326330 GCF_036898095.1 Palaemon carinicauda
ATATATATATTGAGCGAAAGAGAAAAAGGAAGGCAGAATCAGAGAATGCCTTCGCCTGATAAGTAATAGACATCCATCAGAGAGACTAATGGAGCACTGGCAAGCATCATTAGCAGTAAACAGCATCGCAGAATCTCTTGCAAGAATAGCTTTCGAAAAGGAGTCTTCTTAAATAACGCTCTTGGAAAGATATAAGCGGAAATTTCTTTAGTTTCTACTTTGAAAAATAATTCTTTGTGAATGCTGGAAGCCAAAGAGATTTCAGTGAAGATGAACGGAAATTAAATGTTATGGAATTGACAGAGATTGAAAAACAAGGTCAAAGTAAATAAATATTTTAATTATTTTTATTATACTGGTTTTAAAAGGTACCAGACCATAGTGTCTATCGTTATTATTACTAGCTGAGCTAGAGCCCTTTGTGACGAGCCGAGAGAAGGGTTGTGACTCAAAGGCAGGAAGCAATCAACTGAGTTGTATTATTAAAGAACACTCTCCTTTATATACAAAACCTCAAGGCAAAAGGAAAATACATGTTCGAGAAATGACAATGTTACACACATAGACATGTTTGTTCTGGTTCATTTTAGTGCGAGGGAAGAGCGCAGATACAAGCATAATACATACAAAATAATTTATGTACGACCGTGTGACACACGGTTGGTACATGGCTCCCCCCTAAAAATGACATACTGTACATGTTAAATAGGCCGCCCTGATCTAAAGAGGCAAACTGTAGGTGGGTCATCTGGCAGTAGATAAGCAAGTTTTAGACGATCAATGGAGACCCACTCTTCTTTGCCACGAATGTTTAGTAGGAATGCTTTCGGACTGCGTCGGATCACAAGGAAAGGACCCGTGTAAGGGGGCGTTAGCGGTGGCTTGGTAGTGTCGTTACGCAGGAAGACGTGCGTGGCAGAATGCAAGTCTGTTGGTATGTGATGCTTCGCTGGGGCTTGTAAGTCTGGCGGCATGGAGTAAATTTTCCCACGATGTGACGTATGTGCTGGAGATCGACAGAGGAGGTTGTAGAAGGAAAAAAACTCAGCAGGGACGACCAATGGGTCGCCATACACCATTTCAGCTGACGAAACGTCGAGGGCGTCATTAGGAGTGGTCCTTAGTCCCAGGAGGACCCAGGGAAGCTGAGTAAACCAGTTGCAATCCTTGCAGCGGAATATCAAAGCTGCTTTGTGGGTGCGATGAAACGTTCAACCATTCCATTGGTAGCGGGGTTGTAGGCCGTTTTCTGATGTAGGGTGAGGCCCAAGAGATTCGCTAATGATGTCCACAATTGAGAGGTGAAAGTGGTTCCCCTGTCAGAAGTCGTTCGTTGGGGCACGAGCGATTGGTGGGTTGTAGGCGGCTTTGTCGCTGCTTTGGCACGTCACGGGGTAGGCGTGTATGTCCTACGGCATTCATGTCAGCTTCAGTTGACGTTGAATAGGCATCCTCTTCGTCAGGGGTGGAGGCGTTGATGGAGGTCTTGAAGTGGCTGTCCATAAGGGCGTCGGCTTTGGTTATCAAGTCCTTTATGGGTAAACTATTGACATCGGGTATGGCAGCGCGTACAGGTTCGGGTAAACGGCGTATCCAAAGGGCAAAAAGTAGGTTAACCTCACAAGGAGAGCCGTCTGCGGCAGGTTAAATGCGAGCGATACTGGTCATTTCCCTGAGGGCAAGCGAAGCCCTTTGGTCCCCCAACGGTTGTTGCAAGAGCTGAAAAAGTTTTGCTATACGGGCGGCTGGCGACGGCGAGTACTGCAGCAGAAAGTATGTATTGAGGGCGTCATACGCTATTGGGGTGTCTCCATGTTCACAAAGCGAGTCAGATATTTCTGGGAAGGTGTCCTCGGGTATCGCCGCGAGAACATAATCTGCTTTGGTAGTTTAGCGAGTCACGCCCCTGATGCGAAACTGGACTTCTGCACCCTGAAACCAAGCAAACGCCTCTCCGCTGGCAAACGATAAAAGTTTGAATGGAGCGGCCGTAGCGCCAACTGCCGTAGAGTCCGTCATAGTAACAACAATGGAGGGGCGAGGGGGTGGGGGTGGAAGGCGGTGGAAGCGAGTCGACTTCCGGGGTCACCAATGTGATGAGCCGAGAGAAGGGTTGTGACTCAAAGGCAGGAAGCAATCAACTGAGTTGTATTATTAAAGAACACTCTCCTTTATATACAAAACCTCAAGGCAACAGGAAAATACATGTTCGAGAAATGACAATGTTACATAGGCGACACATAGACATGTTTATTCTGGTTCTTTTTAGTGCGAGGGAAGAGCGCAGATACAAGCATAATATATACAAAATATTTTATGTACGATCGTGTGACACACGGTTGGTACACCTTGTTAGAAAAGTAGGATGCTATAAGCATAAGGCTTCCAATAGGGAAAAATAGCCCAGTGAAGAAAGGGAATAGGGATATAAATATAATGCAAAAGAATTAATGAGCAATTAAAATGAAATATTTTAAAAACATTAACATCAAAATAGATT
>NC_090756.1:30331330-30333830 GCF_036898095.1 Palaemon carinicauda
GGAATTGCAATAGGAGACGAGCCACCCTGGAGGATTGATCAATTTTCCTACAGCATTGAAATTGGCAGGCGGAGCTAATCAGGTCAAGGCCTTATAAGGCACCCTTTCATTTCTTGGAGAGATAGAAATGGAAATTAGGAAATTAAGGGAACAAGAGATAATCGAGGAGAGCGAATCTCCCTGGGCTTCTCCAATTGTAGCTGTTAAGAAAAACGAGGGCTCGGTAGGAGTGCGTGTTTATTATAGGAAGTTGAATGCAGTCACTAAGGGTAATGCATTCCCATTACCTTTTATCGAAGAATTACTGTGAAGGTCCAGGATTGATTTAAAGTCCGGATACTATAAAATACTCATTCAGGAAGACACTAAATTTAAAACGACATTTATAGCTAACGAACACTGTCAGTTAAATTTCTTCCTTCCGGTGTTAAAAATGCTGCAAGTAATTTCTCTAGAGTTATGATAGCAGTTTTGTTCCCTTAATTGGCCGCAATGCTCTTGTTTATTTAGACGATATCATGAGTTACAGGGAAACGGCCGAAGAACATCATAATAATATTTGTAGAGTTTTACAAGCATTGCAACGTAATGGTATGAAAATAAATTTGGCAAAGTGCAATTTTTTCTATAAAAAGGTGGAATTTTAAGGTCACATAATAACCCCATAAGGTATTCCAACCCTGCCCCAGTAAATTAGAAGCTATTACAATTTTTTCAGGACACATACCCCTGAGGAAGTAGCTGGGGTTTCTTGAGCCTGCTGGGTATTACCTAAATACAATAGAGGTTTTGGAGGTGTGACACTTAGGTGCTTTATAGAATCAAAAGTAATAAATTGGGGAGTGAAAGAAGAAAGGGCCTTTATCCATTTGAAAAGTGCCTCAACTAGCAATGAATTACAGGCATATCCTAAATTTCATCGCCTGTTTTTAGTGGCGACAGATGCAAGGAGCTTAGATATTGGTGGCGTAGTTTCTCAACGAGATGATAAAGGCAGAGAGCGACCCATTTGTTTTGCTTCCAGGGCACTAAAAGAGGGCAGAAAATAATTATAATACATTCGATCGAAAGGTTTGGGCTATTCTTTGGGTTCTAGAGAGGTGTTGGTTCTTTTTATTAGATCAGTCGATTGAGTTGCAAAGTGATCATCGCCCCGTTACGTGATTTATTTTATAAAGAGGACTTAACCTCTAGGCAAGCAAGATGGATTGAAAGAGTGTTCGAGTTTAATATAAAGGGTTTTCACCACACAGAAGGTGAACCTAACAAGGTAACTGATGCCCTCTCTAGAGGTGCAGTAATAGAAGTAACAACTAGGGCACAAAAGAGGAATGAAATGCGAAACCAAAATATTGAAGACCTCTATCAAAATAGAAAACGGGATGTGAATTCACGCGAGTAGCAATCAGAAAATTGGAGCCACGAGCAAGGGAGAGAGAAAGAGAGAGAGAGAGAGAGAGAGAGAGAGAGAGAGAGAGAGAGAGAGAGAGAGAGAGAGAGAGAGAGAGAGAGAGAGAGAGGGGGGGGGAAGATGGGAACGGTGAAAGTGAATATAAGTGACTGGCCGAGAACATGACCAGAGGTGTCCAGAATGAGTGCCCTGATGACTCAGGTGGGATTAACTTGGGAAGTTGGGACATAAAAGAAGTCTGAGAGGGACAGAAAAAAAGAGGAATGGAAGGAAAGAATATGAGCAGTGATTAAAGGGGAACCAGAGAGTATTCCATTATTTTTGAATGTGCCTCGTGAGAATTTTTTTTATAGAGCATGTTATCGTGTTTACGAGGAAAGGGGAGGGGAATTATGTGCACGGGTACTTCCTGCCTCTTTAATTAAGCAAGTCATCCACATTGTGCATGCAAGTCCGTGTGCAGGGCTTTTAGGGATTGACAGAACATTAAGGAGAGCACGAGAATCCTACTTTTGGTTAGGAATGAAAAAATCTATAGAAAATTATATAAAATGTTGTCATGCTAGTAACTATTTCAAAGAACTTAGAGACACTGTACCTGAAGCCAGAAAGTGGCCCGTGATTCTTATTAAATTTTATAGGGTGCATCTGGATGTGGTAGGACTATTTCTCACTGGTTTAACACAACATAAGTATATATGTGTATTTGTGGAAACAATTACTCGTTACACTCATACTTAAGCAATTGCTCTTTTATTACTTGGTTTGGTTGCCCAAAAATTGTGCTAAGTGATAATGGTTTCGAGTTTATAAATAAGGCTGTGAAATTGGTCACAGACTTGATGGAAATTGAACACTTTTCAGTGACCGCATATAGGCCTTCAGCTAATGGCTTAGTGGAATCGCATAATAGGGAAGTAGGGCAAATTTTACGTTACTTAGTGGCTGAGGACCCCCTTCATTGACATGCCATGCTTCCTACAGCTGAGTAAGCTTTGAACGTTGGATATAATGCTTCGATCAGGGACACGCCTTTCTTTTTAGAGTATGGATAAGATCCTGTGCTACCATATATGTTCCTGATTAATA
>NC_090756.1:30338830-30346330 GCF_036898095.1 Palaemon carinicauda
TCTGTTTGTTGGATATGTTTAAAACAAATTCGAAATTACATAACGTTCAGAAAATCTCTTCTATAAGAATTATGAAAATTCTGAGCTTTGAGATACTATTTCTACTGTTTCATCACCAAGTTTCCTTGTCCTTAGGAACATTTCTAGCGGGAAATATTCATCAGAATTTATCCAACAGCCCCAACTGGTACAGATCAGAATGCGATAACTTAACTCCAGCTCCTGTAAGTGTTGTTGTGGCCTATTGGTAACGTCTCTGCCTGGTGATTGCCAGAATAGGGTTCAAGTGCGCTTGAGCTCGTTGGTTCCTTTAATGTCTGCAACCTCACCATTCTTGTGGACTAAAGATGGGGGGTTTGGGGGAGCCTATAAGTCTACCTGCTGAGTCATCAACAGCCATTGCCTAATCATCCCTGGTCCTAGCTTGGGTGTTGAGAGGGCTTGTCCGCTAGTCAGTCTCTATGGCATTGCCCGGTTAGGACAATTTAACTGTACCTTGCTTCTGCCATTCATGAGTGCCCTTTAAAACCTTCAAATAAACTATTCAAGAAAAATTAATAAAAATGGCACAAAATATCGTATTTTGAGTATCAAAGCCTCCTATTTTATATCGGCAAGGGCGCTGTCAAAAAACCTTTCCTGGAGTGTGAAATATTTCGTGGTCGGATTCATTTGTCAATAGATTAACGTTTTTTCTTTTCAAGATAGAAAATGGAAAACTACGAGTGGCAGGGGAGAGGATATTGAAATTTTGTGAATCTCCAACATTTTATAAAAGTCAAACACTTATCCTTTCCATAAAATATACACCTAGGCTGGTATACTCGGGATGTAGATGGTGTTCTCTATGTCTCTTTGCTGCTCCACTGCTGCCTGGACCGTCTTCTGAATTTTCAGCTGATTTTCTTTTAAAGTTATTCAGATCTCTTTTTAGTGTAAATCGGCTTCTACGTTGTCTGCGGTAACAAATGTTGGGCGTCTCTTTCTCATGTAAACTTTCTGCAATTTGGAGAATTGGTTTATGATTCCTCACTCGGGCTGCATCAAGAAGCACCAACCATGAGTCATAGTCCTTAGGTGTTACCAGTGTTGTTGGGTCATTATCATAAGTTTCAATGTGGATAATGCATTTTTCTTTCGTAGAGTCCATCTTGACAAAGTAGACCTACTGCTCTCCAGGACTATCAGCTGCATCTGCCCTCAGCATGAGTAATCTAAAAGAAGAGAAACTGAATCCGTTATTTTGTATTACTGTTATATACAGTAAATGAATGATTCAGGAGCGTGATAGTTGTTATTTTAACATCCAATAACTTTCTTAATATAATAGCTATGGATCACATATTGGTATTAAAAGAAAGCCCTTGAAACACAGAATATGAAGGTTAAGTTGAATCACAAATACCAGTCATGTTATTTTTTCTATACGGAAAAATTGCCAGTTACATTGAAAAAAAATTATTAATTTCAACATAAATATGCTCCTAACTAACACTGTGTACAAGATATTAAAATATGTGATAGCTGTTTTGAGGCCCTTTTCCTGGCCTTTATATTGGTATATAATAAATCCTATTAATATTAATGGAATAGCTAGCAGGAGACAAAAATCACCTGTAAGTCCCGCCGGAAAAAATCACGTCATATATAAAAAACGGTTGATAACACAAGGAAGGTAAAAAGATACAGAATGCTATCATACATTTTCGAAGACTATAGACATTGGTCTTTCAGTTAATCACTATGAGAGATCCTGCCCCAAAATGGTACCAAGGGCCAAAATTTTGAAACCAGGCTCATGGACTAAAAGCCAGATAAGGAAACTTCCAATAGAATGTATTGTCCAAAATTCCATTTAAATTTTGTGACAAAGTAAGACGAAAATATTTCCCATTTGATGCCAGTTTGATTTTAGTTTGAGTCGAATTTCTTAATTTTATTTGTTGGATTACCTTTCCTTTTGCTTTTTTTTTTTTAGTTTAAAATTTAAGATTAATTCATAATCATATACATTTTTACCATTCAACTGTTTTTCGTTCATAAATTTTTAATGAATATTAAAGCTGATGTAATTATTGTAGAGAATTATCTTCATATATTAGATATAATTTCACTATGAGAAGTATAATAATTTTGTCAAACTTTATAAAGCAACTGTTCGAAAACTCTAGGTCCTTGACTTGTTAAATTCGCGAATCTTAAGGCAATGTTATTCTTTACCGGAAATGAGATATGTATTGACTTTGCAAATGGATGAACCTCCTCCCCCCCCCTCTCTCTCTCTCTCTCTCTTCTCTCTCTCTCTCTCTCTCCTCTCTCTCTCTCTCTCTCTCTCTCTCTCTCTCTCTCTCTCTCTGAAGAAGAAGAAGAAGAAGAAGAAATGTATAAAGTATTGATCGGGTCTGAGATGAAATCAGCCTACACAAGAAATCTTAATTAAGTGAAAAGATAAATTACTATTAACACGAAATAAAAAGGCAGAAGTTTACTCTTTGGTCAAATGTACAATGTAGCAACTACCCTCTGAAAGGGTAACCTAAGAGCAATGATTCTTTAAAAGGGTAGACATTGATCATATGAGACACTACACAGAAAAATCATACGAGAAACTGAATATATAAATCAAATGAGAAACTGAACAAAACCCCAATTTAAAAGTTCCCCTTAGATCAAATAGTATAGAGTAGCAACAGCTGTTTAAGAAAGTAAAGCTTCAATGAAAAGTATATTGTAAAAACTTCATCTTAAAAGGTTATCATATGATCAAATTGATAATATAGCAATCAACATTTCAAGACAGAGTATAAAGATGTCTGCCATATCATTAGAGATTCTAGATTTTCAGGAGATAATTAAGGATGTTTTGCAAAATCAGACGACTTATTTACAATTTTACCTGTTACTTCTAAATGTTCTAATTAATTCCTAATAATCTCTTGACTAAAAAACTAAACTATTATTTTGGCTTGTATGAAACCAGAGGTCCATGTGGGGCCTCTAATCCCCTTGATTATCTAACTACCTTACCTCACAGCACACGGTGATGCAAATCTGTCTGTACCACCACTACTACTACTACTACTACTACTACTACTACTACTACTACTACTACTACGAATAATGATCATTATCATGATCATTATCTTTATGATAATAAATGTAATAAATAATAATAATTAGTAATAACTAATAATAAATAATAATAATTAATAATAAATAATAATAGTAATCAATAATAATAACAAAAATCAATAATAATAATAATAATAATAATAATAATAATAATAATAATAATAATAATGATAATAATAATAATAATAATAATGGAATGTTTCCTTTTTAACATATCCTTAAACCAAAAATATTGCATATGCGTTAACTTTGAATTTAACAATAATATGAGTGAAAATGTCAAAACTATCTCTCTCTCTCTCTCTCTCTCTCTCTCTCTCTCTCTCTCTCTCTCTCTCTCTCTCTCTCTCTCTCTCTCTTTACGACAGTTAGCAAACTCTATGTCAAAGAATATTCTGATCAAATTGGAGAAAAGTAAGATTTTGACATTAAACATTAATTCTGAGAAGGATAAATATAAAGTAAAGGAGGAAATGGGAGAGAGAGAGGAGAGAGAGAGAGAGAGAGAGAGAGAGAGAGAGAGAGAGAGAGAGAGAGGAGAGAGAGAGAGAGAGAGGTGGACGCTGTTGGTTCTGAGTCTCCTCTCCGATATTTATCTGAGATGAATGCTGGCACCAAATGGCCTTTCTAGACAGCTAATTACATTATTACTTATTTTTCCATTTTCTATGAAGGTGAATAAGATGTTAAGTTTTTCTATCTGTCTATCTATACATTTGTCTGTTTCTATAGTGTCTGTTTATCTCTCTTTTTTTTACCTTTCAATAGAACAACAAACATTAGGAAACTAGTACATGCGACCTTTCTAATATTTTCTATGACGAATTATCTAATATTTCTCTCTTTCTCTCTCTCTCTCTCTCTCTCTCTCTCTCTCTCTCTCTCTCTCTCTCTCTCTCTCTCTCTCTCTCTTCTGAGGTTTCCATTGTAGCGAAGACACTGAAAACGAGAAATTTTCCTTTTTCCAACTGTATCACCCTATGTCTTTCCTTTGATAATACTAGTGTCAGTCTTTTTGAAGCACTGCTTTCGGCTAATGCTGCTTGCAAGCGCTCCATTAGTCTTTCCTGAGGAAGACTTCAAGCAAAGACTCTTACGGTGTTTTGAAATTTCTTCTTTTTGTCATTATTTAGTTTTATTAAAGGCAAGGGATTGTAAATGTAGTTATTTGCAGATAAACCCAATTATTATCATTATTATTATTATTATTATTATTATTATTATTATTATTATTATTATTATTATTATCATTATTATTATTATTATTATTATTATTATTATTATTATTATTATTATTATTATTATTATTATAATGTTAATGCATTTCAGTGCATATCCATGTAAATATATAGAGGTAATTTTTGACGGGTTGCCTACATTAGTGGTAATATAAATCATAAAAATTACAGTTACCTTAGAGTTTTCTTGCTGAAGGTACACTCAGGCACACTATAAAAATTCTATGTTTTTAGCGGTACATATGTATTTGCACGGACTCACAGGGGTGCCCTTTTAGCTCGGAAAGGTTCCTGATACCTGATTGGTCGGAAGTATTTTTGTTCGAACAGCTTTATTGTTCACAAATAATTACCAAGTAATGTCAATCGAAACTTATTTATTAACCTATATTTCTCCATCAGATATATGTTTTGATATTAAATAATGTGAAAGAATAAATATATAAAGTATCGTCATGGTAAGTCTAAATTTAATAACACAATTTGCCGAAGTCAACGACAGCAGCTTAATTTCGGATGTACGCTTTGTAAATTTGTAATTTTTCACATATTTTAACATAAATTGGGATAAATTACACTCAGCATTAGTTAAATATGCTATTATAAACTTTCTTTGAATACCAGAATTTACCAAAAATATGGCATTAATAAAACCCGTTATTTGTGAAAATTTATGCAGAGGTAAAAGAACAGCCGGTAGCGACTTGGGGGGAAAACAATCCCTTCTGACTGTCATAGACCAAGTTTTTATTTCGTAATATAGTTTGGCCTATTCCTTTCAGTTTAAATAGTCTTGCATTGTCTCTCACCTAATATCTATCTATTTTCCCCGATATCCCTTCTTTCATATATGGGATATCAGCACTACGATTCCCTATTTCTTATCCTCTGGAGAAAGTGTGAGGGGAAGCGCGTTCTAGTCACATTAAAATAATGTAGAGGCGGGAATTAGGAAAAAAAAAAAGAAATACTATGCTTAATTTCATTTGATATAATGTGAGCCACTAAACCGGTTTACAGAATATGCTATACTTGATACACAGCATAAAATTTATGTTGTTATTATCATTTAAATACTGACGTAAGGTACAAAACATAAGGAATATCAGAGAAAATAAATAGATATTAGGTGAGGAACAGGAATGTGGGAAAATACTAAACAAAATATTACGAAGAGAGATAATGCATGACAATTTAAACTAAAAGGAATAGGCTGAACTATATTATGAAATAAAAACTTGGTCTATGGCAGTCAGAAGGAATAGTTTCCCGCCAGACCTCCCCATAAGTTTTTACAAATATCGAGTTTTATTAATTCCATGTTTTTGGTAAATTCTGGTATTCAAAGAAAGTTTATGATAACATTTTTAACTAATGCTGAGTGTAATTTATCCCAATTTATGTTAAAATATGTGAAAAATTACAAAATTACAAAATATTCATCCGAAAATAAGCTTCTGTCGTTGACTTCGGCGGATTGTGTTATTATATTTAGACTTACCATGACGATACTTTATATATTTATTCTTTCATATTGTTCATTGACAAAACATATATCTGATGGAGAAATATCGGTTAATAAATAAGTTTCCATTCACATTACTTGGTAATTATTTGAGAGCAATGAAGGTGTTCGGACAAAAATACTTTCGACCAATCAAGTATCAGGAACCTTTCCGAGCTAAAAGGACACCCCTGTGAGTCTGTGCAAATATGCAACGCTAAAAAAAATAGACTATAGGCTATCTTATTTATCTTCTATTTTTATGAAGTATTTATTGGTCGTAGATGAAAGATCTATTTCAATGTTGTTACTCAAATCAAAAACATTATATTTTTATTGCTCATTAATTCCCTTGTTTATTTTTTTCCTTGTTTCTTTTCCTCACCTGATTATTAAACCCTGTTGGAGTCCTTGGGCTTCTAGCATCCTGTTTTTCCAACTAGGGTTGTAGCTTAGCTAATAATAATAATAATAACAATAATAATAATAATAATAATAATAATAATAATAATAATAATAACAAAACTTTCCTTTGTTCTTGAACTAGGGTCATCGCTTCGTGCATCAAATGCTTCACATTTAGGAGATAAACTGAACCGGTGACTTGTCAGGGATAATTGACAGGTGTCAGGAATCGTAAAAGGCCTCATTCAAAGGGGGACTGAAATAAGAGGCAGAAAGTCGGGGAACGTTTATCGGGCAATTGAAACGTTTGCTCTCCAGAGGAGGTGGAAATTGATGGTTAATTAAATCTGTATAAGTTGTTTGATATTTTTACGTACTGATTGTCCACTTGATAACTGGAAAGAAACTTTTTATTTTTGAAAGGGGAAATATAAAAAAAAATGAAGAGCAAATATCTTCGTAGAAAAGCAAGATGGAGAAAATCGTGTTACATTTAATCTTTAAGCTGTTGTTGATTTCCATATTCTTAATGTCATTTAATTTATATACCTTTATCCTATTTTACAGGAGTCCTCCCTGTTTGCAGTAATGCCAAGCTTCTTATATATTTATCCACGGGAAAGTTATTAGTTTGGAAAATCATGGTACTACAAGCCCAAGGGCTCCAACATGGAAAAATACCCCATTAGGTTAAGGAAATGAAGAAATAAACTAAAAGAGAAGTAATGAACAAGAGATATAAAATACTATATTAAAACAGATCTTCCAAATGGTATTCCAAGTGACAGAAAGATTTTGGATGATGCAATGGACATTAAACAACAAACAATAACATAAATAATCAACGAAATATATGAAGAATAAATCGGTTTAAAAAATCAATAATTCAAACCCACTGGGAAATCAAAGTCTGGCAATTATCTTACAATATTCCAAAGAGGAAGAGATCTCATTATATTCATTGTCAATAATGCAATGGGTTGTCATCATATTGTGGTGAGCATAATTGATATCTATTATATCTGAGGTCATTTATTTGTTTATTCATTGACGTTTGATCAAATCCAGAAAAAAGTATTCTATTAAAATAGAGAAAGTGACCTATGATATATACTAGTGTACACGATCCGTCTAAAATGATAGCTAAATGTTTATATAGATAAGAACACAGAGGCACACACAAATTCAACTCCTCCCACCCACCCCCTCCCATTTTCCTAA
>NC_090756.1:30351330-30373830 GCF_036898095.1 Palaemon carinicauda
ATATATATATATATATATATATATATATATATATATATATATATATATATATATATATATATATATATATATATATATATATATATATATATGGGTGTGTACATATATATATATATATATATATATATATATATATATATATATATATATATATATATATATATGGGTGTGTACATATATATATATATATATATATATATATATATATATATATATATATATATATATATATATATATATATATATATATATATGGGTGTGTACATATATATATATATATATATATATATATATATATATATATATATATATATATATATATATATATATGTGTGTGTGTGTGTGTGTGTGTGTGTGTGTGTGTATTTATAAAGAAGAAGAAAATTAAATGGTATATACGGAGAGGAAATAAACTGACATTTAGTGTGACCTTATATCATTCATGTTGTGAAACCAATGAAACGATACGAATGAGTACATTGAAATGATGCTTATACAGATTTATATCAGGAAAGTGATTGATATTAAAAAAAAAACTTTTGGATAATTATTATTACAAGGATATTTTGTGAAATCTACCTAATTGAATTCCTTAGCAATTGAAGTGAGTGTCTAGCTCTGACTTAGCCTCATCTCTCTCTCTCTCTCTCTCTCTCTCTCTCTCTCTCTCTCTCTCTCTGTTAATAGGCCGGCAGCTACGGACACAGGCTGATTCACAAGACCCGTTTTCTTTCCGACAGGAGGGCCAGTGGCCAAATGCCGTTGAAATGTTGTACATTCACACGAGACCAAGGCCAATATATTGGCCTTGCACGAGACGTTCCCTGTCCGTTTTACCCCGGTGCTGTTTTTATTGTTTACTTAGATTCTGTCACGTGAGTATCATGGGAGATGAGTCTCTCAGCAATAGAAATTTGGTCCCAAATGCTTTTCTACTACAAGAGGAGGAGGAAGAAAGATTCCAACGAAAAAGGAAAAGGACATTGGTACATCAGTTATTAGAGAAATAAAGAGGGGGGGGGGTTCTGGACACTATAAAGAGCTGGCAGATGATGAAGAGAGTTTTTTTTTTTTAATATTTCCGAATGTCAAAAGCAAAGTTTATCAGTTTGCTACAAAAGATTGAATTGGGCCTACCTAGGAAGAACACACATCGCTAAGAAGCCATATCTCCAAAGGAGAGACTTGCAGTTTGCTTAATTAAGGTAAAAAACTGCAAACAATGAAAGAATTTCATTAAGGTAAATGATTCACAATACAGATGAACCTTTATTAAAAAGAAAAAAAGTTATCCTTGCTCTCATCTCTGAAAACAATTTTTCTTACTTCATAGAGAAAAATTTTCAACATATCAAACAACTCTTCATACCCTCACACAAGTTCAATCACTTCTCATCCATGGCGTAACTGTCAACAATGAACTAACTGTACACTCAATGACTCTATGAGATAAAGTCGAGGTTGCATGCCTCGAAAACAAACGGGTGCGATACGGGTCCTCGTTCACATGAAGCATCATCCACCGTTGGTTGGGTGGCTAACGGCCGTTAAATCGGCCGGGGTTTCTTGGGAAGAAAGCCACGCCGGTAACCTTACGGGTCGTGTGAACAGTTGCATTTGAATACACGTAAGAAAGCTAGACGCCGCTTAAACAGCGGCCTGTTTGTCGGAAAGAAATTGCGTCGTGTGAATCAGCCTTTAATGGTGCGAAGAGAGGGAAAAGGTTTGATTATCTGAACTGATAGGACGTTATATACTTTTAGGCCGTGGACTGCATTAAGAACCCCCAAAATTTACTTTAATCATATATTGGGAGGATGCTTATAGCATCTTGCTTTTCCAACTAGGGTTGTAGCTTAGCAAATAATAATAATAATAATAATAATAATAATAATAATAATAATAATAATAATAATAATAATAAAGGATGAAACCAATTCTAATAGCTCTGTAACATGGACTAGGCTTCAGAAACGAGTATGCCAGAAGTTTTATCCTGTACGTTTCCCCAGACAAAAGGTTTTTAGGGGGTCCAAAATACATGGCTAATCATGCGAAGAGAGGAATGGATGAAACTTGGTGCAGTTGAAAGATTACAGAGTCTTGACTTCAAAAACACCAGTGCCAGAAAATTTACCCTGTACTTTCCCCCCGCTATTAGCCCATAATGACCCCTCCGGCCTGTAGAGGACTTTTATTCATGTATTGTGAAGAATGGATGGTACCAATTTTAATAGGTCAAGTGAATGGACTAGGCCCCAGAAATGATCATGCCAGAGGTTCTATCTTGTATAACCCAGACAGAAGGATTTTAGGGGGTCCAAAATAAAGGATTAATCGTGTGAGGAGAGGAATGGATAAAACTTGGTGCAATTGAAAGATTGTAGTCTCCTAATTTAAAAAAAAAAAAAAAAAAAAAAAAAAAAAAAAAAAAAAAAAAAAAAAAAAAAAAAAAAAACACACACAAATGTCAGAAATGTTGTCCTGTACTTTCCGCTTGACAGAAACTCATAACTACGTATTGTGAGGATGGGTGGTGCTGCAGAGACAGAAATGTTATTGTTCAAATGGGCACTAAAAATATAAAATTGTTCCCCTCATTCCATAAGTGAAGCCCCAGTTCTCCTGTGCACCATGTTCTTTACATACATTGTGGAATGATATTGATTTTTGTTGAGTTAGGCCTACTGTAAACTGAACTTTTTTATTTTGTTGTTTTGCATTTATTTTTTTAAGTGTTGTTTATCATAAAGGAATCATCTTTAACTCTTCAGAAATGGCTTCCTAATGAATTAAGAAGAAATTTGTTTTTAAATATATTTTCTGATTCGTCTCAAGTCTTCAGAGTAGGAAGAAGATAGAAAATAGGCATTATTTAGCACGGGATATAATCCAATCCAATCCAATTCTCTCTCTCTCTCTCTCTCTCTCTCTCTCTCTCTCTCTCTCTCTCTCTCTCTCTCTCTCTCTTGATCCACCCAAAGATGATCTTAATCCCTTCAGAAATGGTTTAATATTTGATTAGGCTGAATTACTTTCTTTCAACTCTACGATGAAAAAGTTCAGACTAATGCCTTCCAAGTCTCTGAGAGGGTGCTAGGGAGAGGGAGGGGTTACATTTAGAGTTAGGTAACAGAGAATAACAATATCTTAATGATTATTCTTTTGTGTGTGGTAGAATTAAGTTACGGTTTTATCAAATCATTCTTGTCTTACAGAAAAAGAAATTAGATGACTCTAATTCTCAATTTATTAGGAGACATTTAACTATGAAGATCTTTTCCAAAAAAAAATTTTTTCACTATAAAAACGGAAATCAAACTTTTATGAAATTCAACAGAATTTGTGTGACATTTCTTTATGAAAAGATTTCCTTGGATAAAAAGCTATTAATAACCATTCCTTTACTGTATATCCTGGAATTCTCTTTCCATCCCACTTATAATGCTCAAGTGTTACAGTATGGTAGTCATTTTCATGTGAACTGAACTTCTTCATTCGGTCAATTATCTCGTAAGCTTCACAGAGTACAAACGCTTATATATTTTTTCTCATGATATAACATTCAATCCTGAGAGTGGTATTGAATTATCAAATCATCTTACCAACCAGTCTGTAAAACTTTGGATATTTGTCATGATATATCGATTTAATGACGTTATATTTATCATATAGAGGAATAAAACATATTGACCAAATAATTACCACACACGTGTATATATATATATATATATATATATATATATATATATATATATATATATATATATATATATATATATATATATATATATATATATATATATATATATATATATATATATATATACACACATATACACATATACAGAGTAAACTTGACTCCTCTCCTTGAAAAGCAATCCGAGGCTGAGTCATAAATTGGCAATGAAAAACCTTATAGAAAAAACCCTAAGGATTCATGATAAGAGGAGCGTCTGCAGAAACACCAAGAAAATAATTCGAGATTTTGGCTTATTGAGGGAGATGCTGACTCAGTTCCCTCAGAGTTTGCGATATGAGTGAGAGAGAGAGAGAGAGAGAGAGAGAGAGAGAGAGAGAGAGAGAGAGAGAGAGAGAGAGAGAGAGAGAGAGTTATATTAGCCTGCTCTCGCTTAGCAATACTATTCAATTAATGCTGTAAAGTAATTTTCAGCCCATTTTAAATGTTTATTCATGAATGTCATAATATATGAAACATACATTCCTCCTGATTCAGATAATCCAAAGTAGGTCTATATTCGGTAGGCCTAACCGTAACGAAAACCATTATAGGAAATCTAAATTGCCTTACCATTTCGAATCCTACAACGTCTATTCACATTCCTCAAATATGGAAAGGATGAAAAATATCTAGAAAGGAAAATATATTTCTCAAGTCCAGTCAGGAAAAAAACATAAGATTTTAATGTTATAAATATATATAATTAAATACTTATTTAAATGTTACCTCATATATATTTTATATTGCCGAGAACATCAGAGTTACTCGCCTGACTAAACAGAATCTCACGATTGAAAAATAGATGTCTGAAAGGGAAAAATTTCCTAATTTACCTTCCACCCCCATTATGGCATTAGTAAAAATATTCTTACAATATAAAATATATCAATGAACGCTTACTTTGAATATTATCTCATAATCTCCTGTATCACCCCGAGAACAACAAACAAACGTTCATGATGACGTCATTAGCGTGTGTGTTTGTGGTTTCTCCCGACCGCCATGTTTATAACCTCGTGAAATTCCGACAACAAAAAGTAACCAGTTCCAGTCGAATGTCCCTCTGTGGAGATTTACATAATATAATAAAGTGGTGGATTATTATAAGCTTGAGGTTTTGGTAATGAGAACTTTTAACTTCTAAGGCATGTATACAACATATGCGTGTTTATAATATAAACACATATATATATATATATATATATATATATATATATATATATATATATATATATATATATATATATATATATATATATATATATATATATATATATATATATATATATATACATATATATTCAGTGACTTTTTTTTAGCTGCATAAGGGCGTACATGCACGGACACTTCTGTATATAAAAGTGTATATACATTATATCGTCATCATCTACTCCCACGCCTATTGACATAAAGGGCCTCAGTTAGATTTTGTCAGTTGTCTCTATCTTGAGCTTTTAAATCAATACTTTTCCATTCATCACCACGCTTCATAGTTCTCAGCCATGTAGGCTTGGTTCTTCCAACTCTTCTATTGCCTTGTGGAACCCAGCTGAACGTTTGGTGAACTAGTCCCTCTTGGGGATTGCAAAGAGCATGTCCAAACCATCTCCATATACCCCTCACCAGGAAATCATCCACATATGGCACTTAAGTAATCTCTCTTATAGTTTCCTTTAAAATCCTGTCCTGCCATGTAACTTCCAATATTCTTCTGTCATACCATGAATCATGTCCAAAGAGTAACCACTATCTCACTAAACTGATTTACAGTCTAATGTTTATATGTAATTCCAGGCGATTTGGTTTCCAAATTTTATTTAACCAAGCTATTTTCGGATTTGTTTGTTCAATCTTTCATTAAACTCCAATCGTAAAGACACTGTATTAGAGATCATAATTCCTAAATATTCAAATGATTCTACCTCATCAATCCTTTCTCCTTCCAACGATATTTCATCTTCCATTGCATATTCCATTTTCATCATCTCTGTCTTTCTTCTACTTATCTTGAGCCCTACCTAATGTGATATTTCATGCATTCTGATAAGCAAGCATTGTAAGTCCTTTGGCGTTTTACTAACAAGGGCAGCGTCATCAGCATAACCTAGGTCTGCTAATTTCCTGTTACCAATCCATTACAAGCCTTCTCCATCATCCCCAACTGTTCTACGCATTACAAAATCCATGAAAAGAATAAACAACATAGGTGACAACACATTCCCTAGAGGTATTCCACTGTTCACTAGAAATTCGTTTGATAGGACTCCATTAACACTAACTTTGCACTTGCTATGTTCATAAATAGACTTGATCAAATTTCTTTATTTAAGAGGAATTCCATAATAATGCAGGACTCTACACATTGCTGTACAGCATGTCTTCCTTTTGGAAATTGCAATGGCTAACTTAATTACATTTAATCTCTTAGAAATTTGTATGAATTTGACTCTTTTTATCAATTTATTACTTCAACAGTAATTATTATTCTTTTTTCAAACTGATAAAAACTTCCGAGAACTGTTGAATATTTATATCCAGTAATTATTATTATTATTATTATTATTATTATTATTATTATTATTATTATTATTATTATTATTATTATTATTATTATTTATTAAAAATATGAGCCAGTTGAAAAAAATTGGTTGTTTATACATAATAAAAAATGTGCTTCTCTGCAGTAAGGGTAACTATAATAATAGTACAGTATTTATGGTACAGTATACTGTATATTTTATATATGTACAGTATTGTACTGTATATATTGTATTATTTTTCATTTATTGCATTACATTCGAATAACTACTTTATTTACAGGTATTAACACTTATGTTATATATACTGAAAGATTCAAATTTATTTTGCTGTACATTATTTCATTATGGCTATAGGTTTACTGTATTATAAATTTAATGTGGTGTTTTTGTAGAGTTTGTAACGAATTAGAGGATTTACATGTAAAACGTGCTCCATGATAGAAAATTTTCATGAAATGAAAACCACTCCAGAACGAATTAATTTCGTATCTTGAGGCATTACTGTATATACATTGGCCCGTCAGCACCTGTCCCTAGAAAGTCCTGTCTGCAAGCAAAGTGGGTGCTCAGCCCAGGTGTGTGTGTTAGCAGGATAGTTGGCTAGCCCCTACCCCTCCTTTTGAGGTCGTAGGTTGGCCAGAGCACTAGCCGCCCACTGAAATACTACCACTAGAGAGGTATTGGATCCTTTGACTGGCCAGACAGTAATGCATTGGATCCCTCATTCTGGTTACGGATAATTTTTTCTTTGTCCACACATACACAGAATAGTCTGTCCTATTCTTTACAGATTCTTACACTTGACAACAATAAGATTACTAAACACTTCTTCACCCAAGGGGTTGATTACTGTACTGCAATTGTTCAGTGTACTTTCCTCTTGGTAAGGGTAGAAGAGACTCTTTAAAAGGTAAGCAGCTCTTTTAGGAGAAGGACATTCCAAAATTAAACTATTGTTCTCTAGTCTTGGGTAGTGCCATAGCCTCTGTACCATGGTCTTGCACTGTCTTGGGTTAGAGTTCTCTTGCTTGAGGGTATACCTGGGCACACTATTCTGTCTTATTATTTTTTTTTCTTCCTCTTTTTTTTTTTTTTTTGGAAATGGTGTGTTGGGCAGGCTTAATAGAAGTGCCATGGATGCCTGGTAATATCAAGAGGTTGTCCTTTCCTTATCTGATTCTTTTTCTTCTCAAAACCATCCTTACTCTCCTCCCTTCAGTTGAAATGGCTATCCTGAAGGGTATTTAGCCTTGCATGGTGTATTGGGTCCTCCATGTTTACTAGTTTTTCCGACTTTTTACCATAGTCTATGGGTTTCATCAATCACTTCCTTCATAATTCTGTAGATATTGTTTTTGTTATAATTCTGGTTAATCTAGTTTTTAATTATGATGTCTTGTTTTATTTCTATTAATTCTTATGCTTCTGGAGACATTGAGCAAAATCCGGGACCAGTAGATTTTGTCAATGTCGTCTTCTGTATTGCAATATTCGTTGTCTTCATGCAAATATTCAAGACCTTACAGTTGCGTCTATGCAGTATGATATTCTTTTATGCTCAGAAACTTTGGTTTCTAATATGAGGCATTCATCTGAGCTCCTTATAACCGGTTTTAAGAAGCCAATAATGTTGAAACGTGATGCCGTCCCTAGAGCCAGGGGAATGGTGGTGTATATTAGGACTGAGTACCCTGCTTCTCATAAGTCCTGTTATCAATGTGGATGTCATGAGATTTAGGTAATAAAAGTTTTTGGCTGGCATAATAACTTTTATTTGTGTTCGATCTACCGGAATCAAGAAATCGATGATTCTTTCTTCGATTGTCTTTTTGTCATTATGGCTAAGATACAAGAGGATGATAGAAATGCTTCTTTTGTTGTTGTTGGTGATTTTAATGCTCACCATAGGGAGTGGTTAAGTTCTATCTCCCCTACCGATTGCCATGGCTTGAGAGCTTTAGACTTTGCTCTGAATCAGACTGTGAGCAAATCATAAATGAAGCTACTCACAGGTCTGGTAATTGCTTGGACCTCGTATACACTGAAGACAAGACAGGGGAACAATACTCAAAACAAGGTAAAATGAAAGAATTAAATACTTCTTTAGAATAGATTGATTACAAAAAATCTTGAAAGATTTTCTCAATAAGGCAATTTTTTGTGAAATTGAAGAAGACACAGACCTAATGTGTTTCTCAAAATTAAATTTGCTGTCGAGAATCACACCTATAATTTTAAGTAAAATATGTATAAAGAAACATTATCAATACTGAGGAGCCACCGTCCTTGACCTACTTATAATCATACTTTGAGTTTTGTTTGGATTAAACTTCATACCCCATAATCTACACCATGCACTAATTCTAGCTAAATCTCTATTAAGGGATTCATAAACCCCACATATACATTCAGGGGATGGAATTGATGCAAAGAGAGTAAAATCATATGCATATGCAACAAGCTTGTTTTCTAGGCCAAACCACATGTCATGTGTATATAGTATGAAAAGTAATGGGCCAAGAACACTACCCTGTGGAACACCGGATATCACATTTCTGTACTCACTATGGTGCCCATCAACAACAACTCTTTGAGATCTATTACTTAAAAAATCAATAATAATGCTAAGAAACGAGCCATCCACTCCCAACTGTTTGAATTTGAAAACAAGGTCCTCATGATTAACAAAGTCAAAGGCAGCACTAAAATCAAGGCCAATCATACGAACTTCCTGACCACAATCAAGGGATTTCTGTACGGCATTGGAGATTATAAGAAGGGCATCACATGCTCCAAGACCTTTACGAAAAACAAATTGCAAACTAGGTAACAGATGATTACCATCAGCAAATCTATTAAGATGTTTTGCCAGAAGACGTTCAAAAACTTTAGATAATATGGGAGCTATGGAAATTGGGCGGTAATCAGTTGGAATTGAGCTACCACAAACACATTTACATAATGAAGTAATATTACCAATTCTCCAACAAGTACGAAAAGCCCCTCTCCCTGCTAACTTGCGCAAAATTACAGATAACATTGGAGCAAAGAAATCTGCAGACTTTAAAAAAAAGGAAAAATATCATTTGGGTCTACACCTGCATGAGCATCAAAGTCCATTAAGAGAGATTTAATTTCACGAGATCGAAAAGATAAACTAGTTAGTTCAGCCTCAGTAAAACAGGAATGAGGAAGTTCAAGATTCTTATTACTCTGCTTGCTGTCAAACTGATCTGTAATGCTCCCGGGTTGTACTAGAAAGGGTTTTTTATTGTTAAATTGTATTCTTTTTCAGTTGAAGCATAAACTCTCTGAGCAAAAGCTCTAAGCTGTTTATAGTTATTCCAGGTCAAATCTGATCTGTTACCCTTCCAAAGATGATAGGCCTCCTGCTTCTCTCTCATGCAGAAGAAAGCCTGCAAACGATCATGAAATGGTTTGAAACGGGAACATTAACAATGGTAGAATTAGGATGAAACGACATTAGAAATACAAAATAAAAGGTTATTTGCATAGAATAATTAATAGTACAGTTATATAATAAATAAATATGAGTACATTTTATTTAATGAATAATTAAGAGTACAGTTTATATAAAGAAAAAATATATTTGTGTATTACATAATTCAAATGAAGTGGGGGTTAGAGACAAAAAGCGAATGATCTGTGGTGTGCAAGTATGGCTTCGGGATAGTGAAAATCTTCAAGATAATATTTCATGTGGAAAAGAAACTAAAATATGGGGAAAGATGGGTCAACACTTTGAAAAAGAACTGAATGCATCGCTACAAGGGGTGGGTTGCGTGGGGGGGGCTTGGATAATGTTTTTGAATAGGGCAAATGATTTGGAGAACAAAAAATGCGGATCACAAGGTGGGTATGAGGTCAATACAATAACAGAGTTGATTGAATCAGAAAATTGACCAGATTATGGGGAGACTTTGATGGCTGGTAAAGAAAAAATTTAAGCATGTGAAATATATCTATTCTGCGACTTTTTCTTGATTCTTGAATTATTAATATTTCTATATAAGTTCTCAGCCTCTACTCAATGACCTTTCTTTACATATAAAAAAAATGCTTCTCTCTTAGAGCATTTTCTCTTTCATGTTTCTATTGGAAATCTGTTTCAGATAACAGCATTTTCTATTTTGTTTCTATTGGAAATCTGTTTGAGATAACAGCATTTTCTAATTTATGTTTCAATTGGAAATCTGTTTGAGATAACAGCATTTTCTATTTTGTTTCTATTGGACATCTGTTTTAGATAACAACATTTTCTATTTTATGTTTCTATTGGAAATCTGTTTAAGTTAACAGCATTTTCTATTTCATGTTTCTATTGAAAATATGTTTAAATAACAGCATTTTCTATTTTATGTTTCTATTAGAAATATGTTTGACATAACAGCATTTTCTGTTTTATGTTTCTATTGGAAATCTGTTTGAGATAACAACATTTTCTATTTTATGTTTCCATTGGAAATCTATTTGAGATAACAGCATTTTCTATTTCATGTTTCTATTGAAAATATGTTTAAGTAACAGCATTTTCTATTTTATGTTTCTATTAGAAATATGTTTGACATAACAGCATTTTCTGTTTTATGTTTCTATTGGAAATCTGTTTGAGATAACAACATTTTCTATTTTATGTTTCAATTGGAAATCTGTTTGAGATAACAGCATTTTCTATTTTTTTTCTATTGGATATCTGGTTTAGATAACAGCATTTTCTATTTTATGTTTCTATTGGAAATCTGTTTGAGATAACAGCATTTTCTATTTTATGTTTCTATTGGAAGTGTCTTTGAGATAACAGCGTTTTCTATTTTGTTTCTATGGGATGTCTGTTTTAGATAACAGCATTTTCTATTCTAAGTTTCTATCGGAAACCTGTCTGAGATAACAGCATTTTCTAAAATACTTTCCTTCCGGTTGATTTATTTAGTCCATAAAACTCAAGAAAAACCTCCACTTTTGAATAGCAGTTGATACATTTCTTTAATTACAGCCTTTCTTACATAAGACTTTTTTAAAAATAACTTTCTGGAAAAACCATGAACATTTCCTCATCAAATCTTAATAAAAGATTTCATAGTTTGGGCTTAGGTCTCTTATGGTTTCTGATAGATGTAAATTATATTTGATATTTAACGTTTTGTTAGATATATTGCAGTAATTAACCGCTTGGATTAACAGTCGGCACCTGAGTTGAAGCCTAGAATTAAGGTTTGAGGTTCAGGATTATTATTATTATTATTATTATTATTATTATTATTATTATTATTATTATTATTATTATTATTATTATTATTATTTATTAAAAATATGAGCCAGTTGAAAAAAATTGGTTGTTTATACATAATAAAAAATGTGCTTCTCTGCAGTAAGGGTAACTATAATAATAGTACAGTATTTATGGTACAGTATACTGTATATTTTATATATGTACAGTATTGTACTGTATATATTGTATTATTTTTCATTTATTGCATTACATTCGAATAACTACTTTATTTACAGGTATTAACACTTATGTTATATATACTGAAAGATTCAAATTTATTTTGCTGTACATTATTTCATTATGGCTATAGGTTTACTGTATTATAAATTTAATGTGGTGTTTTTGTAGAGTTTGTAACGAATTAGAGGATTTACATGTAAAACGTGCTCCATGATAGAGAAATTTCATGAAATGAAAACCACTCCAGAACGAATTAATTTCGTATCTTGAGGCATTACTGTATATACATTGGCCCGTCAGCACCTGTCCCTAGAAAGTCCTGTCTGCAAGCAAAGTGGGTGCTCAGCCCAGGTGTGTGTGTTAGCAGGATAGTTGGCTAGCTCCTACCCCTCCTTTTGAGGTCGTAGGTTGGCCAGAGCACTAGCCGCCCACTGAAATACTACCACTAGAGAGGTATTGGATCCTTTGACTGGCCAGACAGTAATGCATTGGATCCCTCATTCTGGTTACGGATAATTTTTTCTTTGTCCACACATACACAGAATAGTCTGTCCTATTCTTTACAGATTCTTACACTTGACAACAATAAGATTACTAAACACTTCTTCACCCAAGGGGTTGATTACTGTACTGCAATTGTTCAGTGTACTTTCCTCTTGGTAAGGGTAGAAGAGACTCTTTAAAAGGTAAGCAGCTCTTTTAGGAGAAGGACATTCCAAATTTAAACTATTGTTCTCTAGTCTTGGGTAGTGCCATAGCCTCTGTACCATGGTCTTGCACTGTCTTGGGTTAGAGTTCTCTTGCTTGAGGGTATACCTGGGCACACTATTCTGTCTTATTATTTTTTTTTCTTCCTCTTTTTTTTTTTTTTTGGAAATGGTGTGTTGGGCAGGCTTAATAGAAGTGCCATGGATGCCTGGTAATATCAAGAGGTTGTCCTTTCCTTATCTGATTCTTTTTCTTCTCAAAACCATCCTTACTCTCCTCCCTTCAGTTGAAATGGCTATCCTGAAGGGTATTTAGCCTTGCATGGTGTATTGGGTCCTCCATGTTTACTAGTTTTTCCGACTTTTTACCATAGTCTATGGGTTTCATCAATCACTTCCTTCATAATTCTGTATATATTGTTTTTGTTATAATTCTGGTTAATCTAGTTTTTAATTATGATGTCTTGTTTTATTTCTATTAATTCTTATGCTTCTGGAGACATTGAGCAAAATCCGGGACCAGTAGATTTTGTCAATGTCGTCTTCTGTATTGCAATATTCGTTGTCTTCATGCAAATATTCAAGACCTTACAGTTGCGTCTATGCAGTATGATATTCTTTTATGCTCAGAAACTTTGGTTTCTAATATGAGGCATTCATCTGAGCTCCTTATAACCGGTTTTAAGAAGCCAATAATGTTGAAACGTGATGCCGTCCCTAGAGCCAGGGGAATGGTGGTGTATATTAGGACTGAGTACCCTGCTTCTCATAAGTCCTGTTATCAATGTGGATGTCATGAGATTTAGGTAATAAAAGTTTTTGGCTGGCATAATAACTTTTATTTGTGTTCGATCTACCGGAATCAAGAAATCGATGATTCTTTCTTCGATTGTCTTTTTGTCATTATGGCTAAGATACAAGAGGATGATAGAAATGCTTCTTTTGTTGTTGTGGGTGATTTTAATGCTCACCATAGGGAGTGGTTAAGTTCTATCTCCCCTACCGATTGCCATGGCTTGAGAGCTTTAGACTTTGCTCTGAATCAGACTGTGAGCAAATCATAAATGAAGCTACTCACAGGTCTGGTAATTGCTTGGACCTCGTATACACTGAAGACAAGACAGGGGAACAATACTCAAAACAAGGTAAAATGAAAGAATTAAATACTTCTTTAGAATAGATTGATTACAAAAAATCTTGAAAGATTTTCTCAATAAGGCAATTTTTTGTGAAATTGAAGAAGACACAGACCTAATGTGTTTCTCAAAATTAAATTTGCTGTCGAGAATCACACCTATAATTTTAAGTAAAATATGTATAAAGAAACATTATCAATACTGAGGAGCCACCGTCCTTGACCTACTTATAATCATACTTTGAGTTTTGTTTGGATTAAACTTCATACCCCATAATCTACACCATACACTAATTCTAGCTAAATCTCTATTAAGGGATTCATAAACCCCACATATACATTCAGGGGATGGAATTGATGCAAAGAGAGTAAAATCATATGCATATGCAACAAGCTTGTTTTCTAGGCCAAACCACATGTCATGTGTATATAGTATGAAAAGTAATGGGCCAAGAACACTACCCTGTGGAACACCGGATATCACATTTCTGTACTCACTATGGTGCCCATCAACAACAACTCTTTGAGATCTATTACTTAAAAAATCAATAATAATGCTAAGAAACGAGCCATCCACTCCCAACTGTTTGAATTTGAAAACAAGGTCCTCATGATTAACAAAGTCAAAGGCAGCACTAAAATCAAGGCCAATCATACGAACTTCCTGACCACAATCAAGGGATTTCTGTACGGCATTGGAGATTATAAGAAGGGCATCACATGCTCCAAGGCCTTTACGAAAAACAAATTACAAACTAGGTAACAGATGATTACCATCAGCAAATCTATTAAGATGTTTTGCCAGAAGACGTTCAAAAACTTTAGATAATATGGGAGCTATGGAAATTGGGCGGTAATCAGTTGGAATTGAGCTACCACAAACACATTTACATAATGAAGTAATATTACCAATTCTCCAACAAGTGCGAAAAGCCCCTCTCCCTGCTAACTTGCGCAAAATTACAGATAACATTGGAGCAAAGAAATCTGCAGACTTTAAAAAAAAAGGAAAAATATCATTTGGGTCTACACCTGCATGAGCATCAAAGTCCATTAAGAGAGATTTAATTTCACGAGATCGAAAAGATAAACTAGTTAGTTCAGCCTCAGTAAAACAGGAATGAGGAAGTTCAAGATTCTTATTACTCTGCTTGCTGTCAAACTGATCTGTAATGCTCCCGGGTTGTACTAGAAAGGGTTTTTTATTGTTAAATTGTATTCTTTTTCAGTTGAAGCATAAACTCTCTGAGCAAAAGCTCTAAGCTGTTTATAGTTATTCCAGGTCAAATCTGATCTGTTACCCTTCCAAAGATGATAGGCCTCCTGCTTCTCTCTCATGCAGAAGAAAGCCTGCAAACGATCATGAAATGGTTTGAAACGGGAACATTAACAATGGTAGAATTAGGATGAAACGACATTAGAAATACAAAATAAAAGGTTATTTGCATAGAATAATTAATAGTACAGTTATATAATAAATAAATATGAGTACATTTTATTTAATGAATAATTAAGAGTACAGTTTATATAAAGAAAAAATAAATTTGTGTATTACATAATTCAAATGAAGTGGTTGTTAGAGACAAAAAGCGAATGATCTGTGGTGTGCAAGTATGGCTTCGGGATAGTGAAAATCTTCAAGATAATATTTCATGTGGAAAAGAAACTAAAATATGGGGAAAGATGGGTCAACACTTTGAAAAAGAACTGAATGCATCGCTACAAGGGGTGGGTTGCGTGGGGGGGGCTTGGATAATGTTTTTGAATAGGGCAAATGATTTGGAGAACAAAAAATGCGGATCACAAGGTGGGTATGAGGTCAATACAATAACAGAGTTGATTGAATCAGAAAATTGACCAGATTATGGGGAGACTTTGATGGCTGGTAAAGAAAAAATTTAAGCATGTGAAATATATCTATTCTGCGACTTTTTCTTGATTCTTGAATTATTAATATTTCTATATAAGTTCTCAGCCTCTACTCAATGACCTTTCTTTACATATAAAAAAAATGCTTCTCTCTTAGAGCATTTTCTCTTTCATGTTTCTATTGGAAATCTGTTTCAGATAACAGCATTTTCTATTTTGTTTCTATTGGAAATCTGTTTGAGATAACAGCATTTTCTAATTTATGTCTCAATTGGAAATCTGTTTGAGATAACAGCATTTTCTATTTTGTTTCTATTGGACATCTGTTTTAGATAACAACATTTTCTATTTTTTGTTTCTATTGGAAATCTGTTTAAGTTAACAGCATTTTCTATTTCATGTTTCTATTGAAAATATGTTTAAATAACAGCATTTTCTATTTTATGTTTCTATTAGAAATATGTTTGACATAACAGCATTTTCTGTTTTATGTTTCTATTGGAAATCTGTTTGAGATAACAACATTTTCTATTTTATGTTTCCATTGGAAATCTATTTGAGATAACAGCATTTTCTATTTCATGTTTCTATTGAAAATATGTTTAAGTAACAGCATTTTCTATTTTATGTTTCAATTGGAAATCTGTTTGAGATAACAGCATTTTCTATTTTTTTTCTATTGGATATCTGGTTTAGATAACAGCATTTTCTATTTTATGTTTCTATTGGAAATCTGTTTGAGATAACAGCATTTTCTATTTTATGTTTCTATTGGAAGTGTCTTTGAGATAACAGCGTTTTCTATTTTGTTTCTATGGGATGTCTGTTTTAGATAACAGCATTTTCTATTCTAAGTTTCTATTGGAAACCTGTCTGAGATAACAGCATTTTCTAAAATACTTTCCTTCCGGTTGATTTATTTAGTCCATAAAATTCAAGAAAAACCTCCACTTTTGAATAGCAGTTGATACATTTCTTTAATTACAGCCTTTCTTACATAAGACTTTTTTAAACATAACTTTCTGGAAAAACCATGAACATTTCCTCATCAAATCTTAATAAAAGATTTCATAGTTTGGGCTTAGGTCTCTTATGGTTTCTGATAGATGTTAATTATATTTGATATTTAACGTTTTGTTAGATATATTGCAGTAATTAACCGCTTGGATTAACAGTCGGCACCTGAGTTGAAGCCTAGAATTAAGGTTTGAGGTTCAGGATTATTATTATTATTATTATTATTATTATTATTATTATTATTATTATTATTATTATTATTATTATTATTATTATTATTTATTAAAAATATGAGCCAGTTGAAAAAAATTGGTTGTTTATACATAATAAAAAATGTGCTTCTCTGCAGTAAGGGTAACTATAATAATAGTACAGTATTTATGGTACAGTATACTGTATATTTTATATATGTACAGTATTGTACTGTATATATTGTATTATTTTTCATTTATTGCATTACATTCGAATAACTACTTTATTTACAGGTATTAACACTTATGTTATATATACTGAAAGATTCAAATTTATTTTGCTGTACATTATTTCATTATGGCTATAGGTTTACTGTATTATAAATTTAATGTGGTGTTTTTGTAGAGTTTGTAACGAATTAGAGGATTTACATGTAAAACGTGCTCCATGATAGAAAATTTTCATGAAATGAAAACCACTCCAGAACGAATTAATTTCGTATCTTGAGGCATTACTGTATATACATTGGCCCGTCAGCACCTGTCCCTAGAAAGTCCTGTCTGCAAGCAAAGTGGGTGCTCAGCCCAGGTGTGTGTGTTAGCAGGATAGTTGGCTAGCCCCTACCCCTCCTTTTGAGGTCGTAGGTTGGCCAGAGCACTAGCCGCCCACTGAAATACTACCACTAGAGAGGTATTGGATCCTTTGACTGGCCAGACAGTAATGCATTGGATCCCTCATTCTGGTTACGGATAATTTTTTCTTTGTCCACACATACACAGAATAGTCTGTCCTATTCTTTACAGATTCTTACACTTGACAACAATAAGATTACTAAACACTTCTTCACCCAAGGGGTTGATTACTGTACTGCAATTGTTCAGTGTACTTTCCTCTTGGTAAGGGTAGAAGAGACTCTTTAAAAGGTAAGCAGCTCTTTTAGGAGAAGGACATTCCAAAATTAAACTATTGTTCTCTAGTCTTGGGTAGTGCCATAGCCTCTGTACCATGGTCTTGCACTGTCTTGGGTTAGAGTTCTCTTGCTTGAGGGTATACCTGGGCACACTATTCTGTCTTATTATTTTTTTTTCTTCCTCTTTTTTTTTTTTGGAAATGGTGTGTTGGGCAGGCTTAATAGAAGTGCCATGGATGCCTGGTAATATCAAGAGGTTGTCCTTTCCTTATCTGATTCTTTTTCTTCTCAAAACCATCCTTACTCTCCTCCCTTCAGTTGAAATGACTATCCTGAAGGGTATTTAGCCTTGCATGGTGTATTGGGTCCTCCATGTTTACTAGTTTTTCCGACTTTTTACCATAGTCTATGGGTTTCATCAATCACTTCCTTCATAATTCTGTAGATATTGTTTTTGTTATAATTCTGGTTAATCTAGTCTTTAATTATGATGTCTTGTTTTATTTCTATTAATTCTTATGCTTCTGGAGACATTGAGCAAAATCCGGGACCAGTAGATTTTGTCAATGTCGTCTTCTGTATTGCAATATTCGTTGTCTTCATGCAAATATTCAAGACCTTACAGTTGCGTCTATGCAGTATGATATTCTTTTATGCTCAGAAACTTTGGTTTCTAATATGAGGCATTCATCTGAGCTCCTTATAACCGGTTTTAAGAAGCCAATAATGTTGAAACGTGATGCCGTCCCTAGAGCCAGGGGAATGGTGGTGTATATTAGGACTGAGTACCCTGCTTCTCATAAGTCCTGTTATCAATGTGGATGTCATGAGATTTAGGTAATAAAAGTTTTTGGCTGGCATAATAACTTTTATTTGTGTTCGATCTACCGGAATCAAGAAATCGATGATTCTTTCTTCGATTGTCTTTTTGTCATTATGGCTAAGATACAAGAGGATGATAGAAATGCTTCTTTTGTTGTTGTTGGTGATTTTAATGCTCACCATAGGGAGTGGTTAAGTTCTATCTCCCCTACCGATTGCCATGGCTTGAGAGCTTTAGACTTTGCTCTGAATCAGACTGTGAGCAAATCATAAATGAAGCTACTCACAGGTCTGGTAATTGCTTGGACCTCGTATACACTGAAGACAAGACAGGGGAACAATACTCAAAACAAGGTAAAATGAAAGAATTAAATACTTCTTTAGAATAGATTGATTACAAAAAATCTTGAAAGATTTTCTCAATAAGGCAATTTTTTGTGAAATTGAAGAAGACACAGACCTAATGTGTTTCTCAAAATTAAATTTGCTGTCGAGAATCACACCTATAATTTTAAGTAAAATATGTATAAAGAAACATTATCAATACTGAGGAGCCACCGTCCTTGACCTACTTATAATCATACTTTGAGTTTTGTTTGGATTAAACTTCATACCCCATAATCTACACCATGCACTAATTCTAGCTAAATCTCTATTAAGGGATTCATAAACCCCACATATACATTCAGGGGATGGAATTGATGCAAAGAGAGTAAAATCATATGCATATGCAACAAGCTTGTTTTCTAGGCCAAACCACATGTCATGTGTATATAGTATGAAAAGTAATGGGCCAAGAACACTACCCTGTGGAACACCGGATATCACATTTCTGTACTCACTATGGTGCCCATCAACAACAACTCTTTGAGATCTATTACTTAAAAAATCAATAATAATGCTAAGAAACGAGCCATCCACTCCCAACTGTTTGAATTTGAAAACAAGGTCCTCATGATTAACAAAGTCAAAGGCAGCACTAAAATCAAGGCCAATCATACGAACTTCCTGACCACAATCAAGGGATTTCTGTACGGCATTGGAGATTATAAGAAGGGCATCACATGCTCCAAGGCCTTTACGAAAAACAAATTGCAAACTAGGTAACAGATGATTACCATCAGCAAATCTATTAAGATGTTTTGCCAGAAGACGTTCAAAAACTTTAGATAATATGGGAGCTATGGAAATTGGGCGGTAATCAGTTGGAATTGAGCTACCACAAACACATTTACATAATGAAGTAATATTACCAATTCTCCAACAAGTGCGAAAAGCCCCTCTCCCTGCTAACTTGCGCAAAATTACAGATAACATTGGAGCAAAGAAATCTGCAGACTTTAAAAAAAAGGAAAAATATCATTTGGGTCTACACCTGCATGAGCATCAAAGTCCATTAAGAGAGATTTAATTTCACGAGATCGAAAAGATAAACTAGTTAGTTCAGCCTCAGTAAAACAGGAATGAGGAAGTTCAAGATTCTTATTACTCTGCTTGCTGTCAAACTGATCTGTAATGCTCCCGGGTTGTACTAGAAAGGGTTTTTTATTGTTAAATTGTATTCTTTTTCAGTTGAAGCATAAACTCTCTGAGCAAAAGCTCTAAGCTGTTTATAGTTATTCCAGGTCAAATCTGATCTGTTACCCTTCCAAAGATGATAGGCCTCCTGCTTCTCTCTCATGCAGAAGAAAGCCTGCAAACGATCATGAAATGGTTTGAAACGGGAACATTAACAATGGTAGAATTAGGATGAAACGACATTAGAAATACAAAATAAAAGGTTATTTGCATAGAATAATTAATAGTACAGTTATATAATAAATAAATATGAGTACATTTTATTTAATGAATAATTAAGAGTACAGTTTATATAAAGAAAAAATAAATTTGTGTATTACATAATTCAAATGAAGTGGGGGTTAGAGACAAAAAGCGAATGATCTGTGGTGTGCAAGTATGGCTTCGGGATAGTGAAAATCTCCAAGATAATATTTCATGTGGAAAAGAAACTAAAATATGGGGAAAGATGGGTCAACACTTTGAAAAAGAACTGAATGCATCGCTACAAGGGGTGGGTTGTGTGTGTGTGGGGGGGGGGGGGGGCTTGGATAATGTTTTTGAATAGGGCAAATGATTTGGAGAACAAAAAATGCGGATCACAAGGTGGGTATGAGGTCAATACAATAACAGAGTTGATTGAATTAGAAAATTGACCAGATTATGGGGAGACTTTGATGGCTGGTAAAGAAAAAATTTAAGCATGTGAAATATATCTATTCTGCGACTTTTTCTTGATTCTTGAATTATTAATATTTCTATATAAGTTCTCAGCCTCTACTCAATGACCTTTCTTTACATATAAAAAAAATGCTTCTCTCTTAGAGCATTTTCTCTTTCATGTTTCTATTGGAAATCTGTTTCAGATAACAGCATTTTCTATTTTGTTTCTATTGGAAATCTGTTTGAGATAACAGCATTTTCTAATTTATGTTTCAATTGGAAATCTGTTTGAGATAACAGCATTTTCTATTTTGTTTCTATTGGACATCTGTTTTAGATAACAACATTTTCTCTTTTATGTTTCTATTGGAAATCTGTTTAAGTTAACAGCATTTTCTATTTCATGTTTCTATTGAAAATATGTTTAAATAACAGCATTTTCTATTTTATGTTTCTATTAGAAATATGTTTGACATAACAGCATTTTCTGTTTTATGTTTCTATTGGAAATCTGTTTGAGATAACAACATTTTCTATTTTATGTTTCCATTGGAAATCTATTTGAGATAACAGCATTTTCTATTTCATGTTTCTATTGAAAATATGTTTAAGTAACAGCATTTTCTATTTTATGTTTCAATTGGAAATCTGTTTGAGATAACAGCATTTTCTATTTTTTTTCTATTGGATATCTGGTTTAGATAACAGCATTTTCTATTTTATGTTTCTATTGGAAATCTGTTTGAGATAACAGCATTTTCTATTTTATGTTTCTATTGGAAGTGTCTTTGAGATAACAGCGTTTTCTATTTTGTTTCTATGGGATGTCTGTTTTAGATAACAGCATTTTCTATTCTAAGTTTCTATTGGAAACCTGTCTGAGATAACAGCATTTTCTAAAATACTTTCCTTCCGGTTGATTTATTTAGTCCATAAAATTCAAGAAAAACCTCCACTTTTGAATAGCAGTTGATACATTTCTTTAATTACAGCCTTTCTTACATAAGACTTTTTTAAACATAACTTTCTAGAAAAACCATGAACATTTCCTCATCAAATCTTAATAAAAGATTTCATAGTTTGGGCTTAGGTCTCTTATGGTTTCTGATAGATGTTAATTATATTTGATATTTAACGTTTTGTTAGATATATTGCAGTAATTAACCGCTTGGATTAACAGTCGGCACCTGAGTTGAAGCCTAGAATTAAGGTTTGAGGTTCAGGATTATTATTATTATTATTATTATTATTATTATCATTATTATTAATAGTCAAGCTGCAGCCCTAGTACGAAAAGCAGGATGCTATAGGCTTTAGATAACAGGGAAATATAGCCCAGTGAAGAAAGGAAATAATGAATTAAATAAATTACATAAGAGTAGTAATGAATAATTAATATACAATATCATAAGATCAGTAAGTATTAAAGTATAACTCATATACTGTATAAACTATGAAGGAATACTTATGTCAGCAGAGAGAGAGAGAGAGAGAGAGAGAGAGAGAGAGAGAGAGAGAGAGAGAGAGAGAGAGAGAGTTCTGAGCACTCCAGGAGAATTGCTAGAGCTAGGTTGATACCTATGCACTTTTGTTGCAACGTGTTGCAAAGTAAGGTCGTAGCACCTCGTAAAGTAAACACCCCAAACTGTGCCAATGTTGCGAAGTGAATATGCGAGTCCTTGCGGCATGGCACCAGGTTGTGTTGCGATGTCTTGCGCAGTGCCATGACGTGGAAGCGGTGTTTTCTTGCACGGTAGTAGTATCAGAACCGCATCGACAAAACCAGTCTCTTCAGACCGAAAATCAAAATATGCTGTGCTTCAGAAATAACTGAATATATTTCAGTAGACCTACTTTAGAAACTAATTATGCTCAT
>NC_090756.1:30378830-30384166 GCF_036898095.1 Palaemon carinicauda
CGCCATGATTTCGTTTGTGTCCACTGTCAAATTCTGAATATAAACCAACAGACGACGAACGATATACCTACAACGCCATCTAAATACTGAGCGGTCAAACAATAGTATTAACTTTGGAGTATCCAACTAGTGTATCAACATTCACATTTTGAGCCTTCCTATCTTCCTTCAGTATATAGTCTTTGGCTTACACCCTCAAAGACGTTCCAACAATGTTCAGCCAAATTGAACGATTTGTTTCACTTACATATTCACAAATCTCAATCATCTTTACTATAATAATTCATTAAAATCTGCGCAGAATCGATGGAATAGAATGGAGATAAAATTATATGTAATGAGGTTGATAGTAGTAGCATAATAGTATTGAGAAATAAATAGAAGTTCCAAAGGAAAGAGAGAGAGAGAGAGAGAGAGAGAGAGAGAGAGAGAGAGAGAGAGAGAGAGAGAGAGAGAGAGAGAGAGAGAGAGAGAGAGAGAGATTATTCGAGTGGTCATGTGAAGTTTGACGTAGACCTATAGACCATGAAGAACATATGCCTCCTTTTTTATTATCATTAACCAGTCATGACTAGACCGTTCATAACCCAAACTATTTCTGGACAAAAGGAATAAGAGCAGTATGTGTTTTGTCCACCATAATAAAAGGTTTAGGCCTATTCCTTAATGATCATTATGTTTTGAAATGAAAAGAACATACTATGGTTTTCTGAGAGAGAGAGAGAGAGAGAGAGAGAGAGAGAGAGAGAGAGAGAGAGAGAGAGAGAGAGACTATGAAGTAAACTTGTACTAAAGTCTTTTATCATCGACTTCTCTTCAGCGTCAAGTTCATTACATTGCTCTAAGGTATCTTGACTGATTCACAATAACCAATATGTTAAATCAAAATTAAAACGTCAGTACAATCTGGATATATATTTGTGGGAATATACTTTGGAAACACAGATTATTGAGTTTTTGCATTTTTTGGCTGGAAGAATGTCTATATTCCATGTTAAAATATTATTTATAATGAAAACTATTCGTTTTATTGCTATAATGTCCTTTTTCGTACTAACGTAAGTGCACCCGGTCACTTGCGCAAGTATTTTTTAGCATGATATATATCTCCAAGGTCTATCGAGTACCAGGTCAACCCACGCGCAGTAAATTGGGGATTAACGGGGATTAGAAGGGTTAACGTTAAGTGGGAGTAAGGTTTTGGACGTCACGAGTACCATTGGCCGGCGAAAGAGTACCATTCAGCATTAGCATGCTTTGCAAAAGTTCAGTATCTTCATTATCCCGTTGAAAATGACATTCCTATTGCAAAAAAAAAAAAATAATATTATATGATATTTTGATGACTAGATTTCCTTACAAATTACTTCCTGTGAGAAGGTTTTTAAGGAAAATGGTTTAATAAGTCGCATATCAGAAGAGAACAAATATTATTAAAAATTCTTTATGGAAATATTGTTTCACCAAATTTACAAATAAGCAACCTGCATGCATATTTAGATACATTTTTACACTAATCTTTTACTAATGACTCAAAACAAAATTTTAGAAATGTCTAGTCAAATAAAGTTGTACAAACACATTATAGAAATAAGTAATCATGATTATTACATTTTACAACCATTTAACTTTAATAATAATTTTACTTGCGGAAGTTATTTCTTTTGATTAATATCATTATTCTAAAAATATTTCGACAACGAACAAAATAAGTGACTAAAAATGGCAATCCCATTACATTTGGAATATCTAATGCTAATTTTTTGCTACTCTGTTCCCATGTTTGTCCTTTTTCCTCATGATAACTTTCATTTTTTTTTTTAATATTCTTTATCAGATCAGTAATTTATTTTAAGGGCTTCACTAATTCATGATTTTCTCTGCTAATTATATCTGTCCATAAATTGTCTCCCTTTGATACATAAGACCCAAGATTTGTGCTTTAGGGAAACCCGTATATTTCTATACAGTAATTTAGCTTTTTTAAGAATTTGAGGAAAAAAATTACTTTGGTTTAACCTGTATTTCATCAATAAAATTTTCTGTGGTTACAAAAAAAAAAGACTAAAAGTTTTTTTTTTTTTTTTTTTTTTTTTTTTTTTTTTATAACTGATGGTACTCTAAACCAAAGTTTACTGCATGTCTCCTATACTTATATGAATTGTATGTCTGTGTATGCTCGTTTGTATGTTTGGAATTTTTACATTGTGACTATGCTGTAAGATGCAGTATCAGAGACGATAAATAAATATGCCAAATACTTATAATTTATTAAAAAAAAATTACACTAATAAGAATATATTCATATAAGCCACATTTTGCTTGTGTGTTTATTTGGTACGTGCAGCATATATATATATATATATATATATATATATATATATATATATATATATATATATATATATATATATATATATATATATATATTTAGATTTGAAGGAAGGGGATAACGACCCCTTAGTAAACAACCATGAAATATAATTATTATGTCCTGATTATCTACAATTATGAGGAAAATTATTGTTAAAAGACAATACTAATGCATACTAAAATCTATTCGAATAATTTATTCACATGAAGATCGCTACAACCCTTGTTGGAAAAGCAGAATGCTACAAGCTTAAGGGACTCAATAGGAGAAAATAGCCCAATAAGGAAAGGAAATAATGAATAAGATGAACTATATCTATGTTATTTAAGTACGAAAAAATTTTATGTTCAATTTGCATCAATTTACTTAGGACAACTTGATGGTCATTCGTATTAAATGAAACTCACCATTTTTATTTTCTTAACAAAATAGATACAACGATACTAAAAAAAAATATTACATATCACCTGCTTCGATAGGATACTAGGTAAGGTAGGGTCATAATTCCTTGCACCTAATAACTATAGATATGAGGATTAGCCAGAAAACTACTGTTGATAAGCAAGACATCCGGAAAATATGATATTCAGATTTCGTTATATAAGTCAACAGCGCTCTAAGGATATTATTAGTTTTGCTTTTATATTAAGTCGGTTGATCAATTCTTTAGTTTTCTGTCCCTTGGTCGATGGCGCAGCTTACCCAGTCATTATTATTATTATTATTATTATTATTATTATTATTATTATTATTATTATTATCTAAGCTAGAGGCCTAGTTAGAAAAGCAACGTGGTTAAAGCCCAAGGGCCCCAACAGGGAAAAATAGCCCTGTGAAGAAAGGAAACAAGGGAATATATAAACTACAAGAGAATTAATGAACACTCAAATTAAATAGTTGAAGAACATTAACCACATTAAATTAGATCTTCCATATATGAACTATAAATACTCAAAAAACAAGAGGAAGAGAAATAAGATAGATAAGTGTGCCCGTGTATGCCCTCAAGCAAGAGAAGGATAGGTGGAAGGTTTGTAATACTAAATTGTGTTTATTTTCATTTATATTTTTTTAAATTTTGCTTCTGATACCTTTCATCTTAGGGACTAATTCCAACCCCTTGTTTATCTTTGGGTACATATCATTTTGACCCTATATTTTTATGTAAAGCAAATGGGACGTGAACTTCAATATACATTTCCCCAGCTTTCAATGTTATTCTTCAGAGTATGATCTTAATATCTCTCGAGAATATTAGGTTTCGTAAGATGGAATGTTATTGCTGAAATTTCCTTTATATAAAAAAATTTCTTAATTATGAATAGGAATATTCTAGGTTTATAAGTCATTGAATGCTTTAACTAACATAATTTAATATTCATTATCAAAAGTTTCCCTTTCTGAGTAGAGATGCCTTAGCATGGTGAAAGGGATTGTGTATCACCATGATCAGCAAATCTGTACTAGTTAGAACTACCCTTACTAGGTCGGTTTGCAGTGAGTGATCTGAGAAAAAACTCTCACCATCACTAATCCGCGGTGGACAGTGTTCTGCTGAAAACTGGCCAAACCCGAGACATGAATAAGGACATGCCTGAGCCTTTGTCCAGCAATGGACCGGAAACGTTTTTTTTTTTTTTTTTTTTTTTTTTTGCTGTTGTGACTAATAATATATATATATATATATATATATATATATATATATATATATATATATATATATATATATATATATATATATATATATATATATATATATATACAGAGAGAAGAGAGAGAGAGAGAGAGAGAGAGAGAGAGAGAGAGAGAGAGAGAGAGAGATATATATATATATATATATATATATATATATATATATATATATATATATATATATATATATATATATATATATATATATATATATATATATATATATATATATATATATATATATATATATATATATATATATATATATATATATATATATACATATATATATATATATATATATATATATATATATATATATAGTATATATATATATATATATATATATATATATATATATATATATATATATATATATATATATATATATATATATATATATATGCATTTTTCAAAGTGGACAGGGAAATAGGCAGTTCTAAAATTCCATTTATTATATATCCCGACGTTTCGTGATCGTCATTATCACATCTTCCAGGGCTACAAATAAGAAGTACATATATAACATTAAGAAACAGTTATAAAAAATATACAAATATAAAAAATATAAAAAGTAAAAATTAGTAAAAAAAACTAAAAATTCAAGTAAGAATATACATAAAACAGAAGTGGAACCAACCTCGCAGAAGCGCATATAAAAACTGAGTGGCATCAACAATTACAGAACAAAACAAAGAAATCTATGACAAGTACAATTGAGTGGAGGAAGTTTGGGCGTTTAACGACGGAACCAGTGTTTTAATAAAAATTGACTCCAGAATAGGCAAGTCATGGTAATTAGATACCTGTCCTATTATGCTAAAATCTTTATTGTCTATATTTATTTTGCAAATTTTAGTATGATTGCGAATATTTGAATGTTCTGGGTTGGATATTCTGCAACCTGTTCGAAAACTAACACCTCTATGAGAGTCAATTCTGACCTTCAACAACCTCTTGGTAGATCCTACGTAGGTCCCAGAGTTACACTTTGGGCAAATATATCGATACACTACACCAGAGGACATCAAAGGGCTCAATCGATCCTTCAAATGAAAAATCGAGCCAACTGTGAGAGGATTCTTAGGAATTAAATTTACTACAACAGCTGGAAAATGTTGTATGATTTTTGTACACTTCTGTCTAAAGGAATCATCATGGATAAAAGGAAAGCTCGCATAAAATTTGAGTTTGGGTACTGTTGTTACTTATTGAGTCTGAGCCAATTTATTATTTAATAATTTGTTAAGATGCTTAAAAAATAATTTAG
>NC_090756.1:30394666-30412166 GCF_036898095.1 Palaemon carinicauda
ATATATATATATATATATATATATATATATATATATATATATATATATATATATTTCTTGGGCAAGATATGTTGTACTATGCAAACGGTATTTAAAAATTCTTTTAGAATTAGGTCTAAAAGATATTTAAATCTTATAAGGGCATCATTGCTTCTAAAGTTTAAAATTAAATTGCCTTTTATTCTCTATATATAACAAATGATATAGGCAACAATGAGAACTCTCTCTCTCTCTCTCTCTCTCTCTCTCTCTCTCTCTCTCTCCTCTCTCTCTCTCTCTCTCTCTCTCTCTCTCTCTCTCTCTCTCCTTGAATGTAGGGAGGATACGAGATGAAATTCACATACTCAAGTGAATTAAATATCTAAGATTTTTAATTAAATCAAAGGGCTTTGGGAAAAAGATTGACCTTTTAAGTTAGATGATGTAGCAATTGTCCTTTGAGAAATGTGTCACTACAGCATCTACTCTTCAAAAGTCTGAGATTTCATTAAATGCAAAATATAGCATCTACCTTTTAAACTATTACCCTTTCGTGAAATCAAATACTGTAGCAAATATCTTTGTTAAGGTTAAGTAACTTTAGCAACCACCCTTTGATAAGGTCAACTTTTAATAAATGATATGATAAGGCCACAGCCCTTTAGGAGTGTGCAAAGATGTTTGACAGATCATTTATCCATTTTTAATTCGTAGATCGAACAATTCAAGATTGATTTGCCTAATCTGAGAACTTTCACTTTTCACTTGTTTCACCAAGTTAATAAAAATGTTATATTTCATGGTACTGTTCACATTTAGTCTTAAAAGGCCTCAGACATGTCGTTCCACTTGCGTCTGTTTATGGTCTACCTTGACAGTCCACACTCGCAAACTTTTTTAGTTCGTCAACCCATTGTCTTGTCTTCTTTCCTCGGCTTCTTTTGCAATTTCTAGGGATCCATTCTGTTATTTTTAATGACCATCTATTATCTGCCATTCTCATTAAATGTCTTGCCCACGCCCATTTCTCTTTTTTTACATGTTCAGTTCAATATTTTTGTAGTTTTACTCATATTCATTTTCAGTCCTACATTTCTGCGTTCCCTTATTAAATCTTCTATCATCTTTTGCAATTCCTCCTATGATTCCCTAAACAGAACTAAATATCTAAATCTGAATATATTCCTGTAATTCCCAAAACAACTTGGAAATGGCATTGCTAAAAAGTGGGCCAAAGAAACATCCTAATTCACTCTAATTCACATGGAAAATTCCAGCCTCATCTTCTTAAAGAGGCTGAATTCAACGGAAGTAAATTTTTCCAAATAGAGAAAAAGCTCTTCAGAATCCAAACTTTCCTTCCTTAAAAGGTTTAATGGATACTGAAGCTCAATCAGGTTGTATTCTCTCAAGTGTTCCTCCAGACACTTCATTTAGGCACCAACTTTTTTCTTTTCTTTTATGGTGGGTGGGGGTGGGGGGCGGTGGAGGACAGCGGGAAAGGTTCCTTTTATTCTAAAGAGAACTTTCCCCATCAAGATAAAGTAGACAATCAGGTTTTTGTAGAATTCTCTCCTAGTTTCTTCCATTGATTTTCTGATTCTAGAAAAGAGTTTGAAGCTCAATTAGTCATTAAGAATATTATCGTCTTTTCATTTTAGTTATGATTTATTTATTTTCAAGGAACAGAGAAATTGGAAGTTCTTATTAGTTTATGTTTGTAATATACTTTTTTAATCAAAGGATTCTTTTGGACCTCTCTCTCTCTCTCTCTCTCTCTCTCTCTCTCTCTCTCTCTCTCTCTCTCTCCTCTCTCTCTCTCTCTCTCTCTCTCTCTCTCTCTCTCATAACATACCAACTACACTCATCATAGAGTTAATCAAAAGTCTGAGAGATGATTAGCAATCTGAAATCAATAATCGTGGTCAAATGCCAAAGAATCATAATTTTAAAGGATTTTTTTTTTTTTTTTTTTTTTTTGCATAATTGCATTGTGTCATGGGAAAAGAATTGCCAATAATAAGTATATTACTACAAACCATTCTTTCGCTGTTTCAAATTCTGCCCGTATATTAACGGAAATTATGAATATTTCTATTTCTATTTCAAAAATTCAAATTTCAATCTGTGAAAGATCCTACTTTCTGAAATATCATAGCCAATAATTTATCTATGTTTGGGAATTAATAACGCGTTCTAAAAATACGAATTAAAATCATCATTTCAAACGTCACAGTCAAAGTTGTGGTGTGAACGATTTTGCATTAAAAAAAAAAGATGGCTGGTATTGCAAATGTTAATATAGGTATAATTTGTGATATATTAACTATTATTGGAAAATTCTCATATATTTTTTATCTTGATTTCTTAATTAGTTCGATCAATCTATTATTGATGATCACTTCTCATTTGAAGTGACAAAGACTCCTGGTTTCTTGTTAGAGAAACGTCAATATCTATTATTATTATTATCATTATTATTATTATTATTATTATTATTATTATTATTATTATTATTATTATTATTATTATTATTATTATTATTATTATCATTGTTTTTGTTGTTGTTGTTGTTGTTGTTTTTGTTTTCGTTGTCGTTATTGTTGCTACTGTTGTTATTATCTTATTTTGAAAAGCAGGATGCTGTAAGCCCGAGGCTCCAACAAGGAAAAAATAGCCCTGTTAGGAAAGGAAATAAGGAAATAAATAAATTGCATGATAAGTGATGAATAATTAATATAAAATATCTTGAGATCAGTAATTACAGATAGAAATACATAAATATATTCTCTTGGTCGCAGATTTCACTTTCCTTTTCCTACTTTCATCTTCTTTCTTTCTTAAAAGATCGTTTCTGGTGGAGTTCGAATCTTCAAATTTCCGTTGAGTGAAAAAATGTCTGATTGAAATGTCTGAATTCCAAAAGACCATTTTTTTTTTTTAAAAGAAAAGGTTTTCTCGGAAAAGAGAGTAATTTATTCTGCCCCTTCAATGACAGAAAAGATCCGCTTGAATAAAATAGAGAAACAGGAGAAGTTAATTTTCCGATAAAGATTCCCCTAAAACTCAAACTTTTCTTTGGCAGTTAAAAAAATTTCTTTTACATTCACTTTTGTTCTTTATATATATATATATATATATATATATATATATATATATATATATATATATATATATATATATATATATATATATATATATATATATATATATATATATATATATATATATATATATATATATATATATATATATATATATATATATATATATGAATTATTTTGAGATTATACTAATAATAAAATATTTTATGTTGATTATTCATTACTTTTTATGTAATTTCTTAATTTCCTTATTTCCATTCCTCACGGGCCTTTTTTTCTTTGTTGAGGATCTTGAGCTATATCATCCTGACTAAGGTTGTAGCTTGGCTTGTAATAATAATAATAATTACAATCTAGCACGGTTTTGTTTCCTTAAAAATTTTTATTACTTGATACGAACTATTTAACAGAGGAAAGCGATAGTGACAATGCCCTAGAAACTGATTATTTATACATATGATGATCTCTTAAACTCCCTATTCAACAAGCTAGGCCCAGGGAGTGCCGGGCAATGGCTGCTGACGACTCAGCAGGTGACCTATAGGCTCTCCCAACCTCATCCTCCTTCTCCCCATTCTTAGTTCATACTGATGGTGAGGTTGCAGACACTACGAGAGACTATCGAGCTTTAACGGGTCTCGAACACAAGTTCAACAGATCCCCAGGTTGGGACGTTTCCAATAACAAAAAGAAAAAAAAAGTCTTCCTTTGTTCTTCCAATAAGCTTTTTAAAATTCATGAAAGATAATTGTCTCTATCCTTTGGCAGTAAGATTATATTAGAAGAGCAGAATTTCATCAGAAAATCTTTATTGAATTTTCAGGTCTTTCTTTCTAATTCTTTGATGCTCAAAGAAAGAAGAGAGATTAATTGTAAATCTCTGATAAGTGAAATGCATAATTATATTTCCTTCTCATCTTGTGAAGTGTTGGAGAGGCGGAGGAGATCAAGTCAATCTCCAATCAGTTTATCAACTCTCTTCTCTTATGCTTATTTGGAAAGGGATCCAGAAATACCTCTCTCCGAATCCTTTTATCTCTAATATGCGGAAAATTTGGTTATTATTTTTACTAGGTAAGCTGCAACCCTAGTTGGAAAAGCAGGACGTTATAAGCCCAGGGGCTCCAACAGTGAAAATAGCGCAGTGAGGAAAAAAATAGGGAAACAGATATAATGATGTGCCAGAGTGTACCCTCAAGTAAGAGAACTATCCCCCAAAACATGGAAGACCTTGGTATAGAGGCTTTGGCACTACACTGGACAGTTTTTACTTTTCGTAAGTGAACTTAAACGTTACATTAACGTAATAGATCTTCGCTTCGATTTTCCCTTTTGGTGTTAATTGTAATCGTTTAAAAAACTCTATTTTCTCTTTACCTAAATCTTATACGCAGAAGGAAACCCTGTGCTCTATGGGACCTACGAGATAATTTTTTTTCGTTTACAATCTTAGGGAATTAGATTATCACATGACGTATTTTGCATGAATTGCCGACTCGAAATTATCGAAGCACTTAGAAAACAAGAAAGTCTTCAGTTTCTTCTTTCGGATGTCTAGTTGGACCTGGTTATATGGTATTTTTGTATCTGCTTGTCATGACTAATTCAAATGTTCAACATCAAAGGTTTGAACTGCTTTATTTTTTCAAACTTTGTTAATTGTATTAATTGGTAGTTAGACTTTATTTAATTTTTGTTTTCTGGCACTGCTCTTCCCATTTCTCCTTTTCGAGCTCGATCAGGACTCGTGGTAGCCTATCGGAAACGTCCCTGCCTGGCGATCTGCTGGACTCTAGTTCGAGACCAACTTAAGCTCGATAGTTTCTTGTAGTGTCTGCAACCTGACCATCCTTGTTAATTAGGGATGGGGTGTTCGGGGAGCATGCAGGTCTACTTGTTGAGTCATCAGCAGCCATTGCCCGGACCTCCCTGTTCCTAGCTTGATGGAGAGGGAGCTTAGGTGCTGATCATATGGATATATGGTCAGTCTCTAGGAGCATTCTCCTGTTAGGGCATTGTCACTGTCCTTTGCCTCTGCCATTCATGAGCAACCTTTAAACTTTTAAACAGTGAGATGTATATAAGTATATACAGGCATTTATGGTTATATATGTAGCTATGAAGTTACCTCACGCCTAGGACACTTTCAGATGTTCATAACGATAGCTGGAATTGGGAGACAATGAAAAGTGATTTGAGAATATGAAGTTTGTCTCTTGTGAAGTTTTTTGTCATATTTTCAAAAGGTTTAGTAATTACATTGAGACTAAGAAAGCCAATGGAGTTATATACTCGAAGCAGAATTTCCTCATTCGGCACAAAAGTATTTGCTCGCCTCGCATAGACGAGATTGCAATAATGAGGTCAAATATCAATTTGTTTCGAAATCAAGACGATTTTTAAATTGTAAATTTTTGGATAACGCGATATTATAAGATATCAATTTCGTTTTTTCTAAATAAGACTATTTTCAAATTGTTAATTTTTTTTTATCAAATAAGAAAATTTTTATAACTTTAATTTTCTTAATAAGACGATTTTCAAAACTTCAATTTCTTTTTTATTTTTTAGATAAGACGATTTTAAAAATTGAAATATTTTAAACAGGACGATTTTCAAAATATTTATTTCTGTTTTTTAAATAAGACGATTTTTTTTTTTCATTCTTTAAACAAACAATTTTCAAAATTTCTAATATTTTTTTTTCTTTCAAATACGATGATCTTCTAGATTTCAAATCCAGATCGGAGGTTTTATGGAATTATTCTTCTGGGGTCCGAAAGGGAATATGATTTGGACTTCAGATTAAAAAACTTGAAACAGTGATGAAATACATTCCGCAGAAATATTTCTTTAATTCGTCTATATCTTTATCTTCTCTTTCTCTGGAGTTATAACACTTCTTGATTTTCATATTTAATGTTTTTTTTTTTTTAATCAAACAATTTCTTTTCATTTTTTTAGAACTGAGACTCATCAAATATCTTTGGTTTTCCTGAAATATAGAAAAAAAAAAAGTTGTCGGATTCCTCCCTCTTTTATTTCCAGGAATTAAAAAAAAAATCACCAGATTTACTTATCTTTTATTTAAAGATTTATTTCAATTTCAAGAACAAAAAGAGAACGGTTTGCTGTTAATAAATGGCTCTTTGTCTTTTGTGGTTTGTGAAGGAATTTCCATTAAAATTCCACTTTCTAATTTCTCTTCTCCATTCCTATCTGTAAGGTTGTCAAATTCATTGTCTCCCAGACCTAGTTTCTGACCAAGTTTCCTTTTATCTTCTTTTGTTATCATTTTTTTTAATAAAGATTGATTATATCTTTTACCTTTTTTAATATTTTTTTATAATTTTTTGTTATTTTTTTTATAATTTTCTATTAGCATCGAGTTCACTTCAAATTTTGGTCATTAGTTCTTTTTATTGGGTTAGTTGTTCTATTTATGATTTGTTATTAACAACTATTTTTAATCATCATTATTACTATCAACATTATCATTATCATCACTTTTATTATTAATATCAGCATCATCATCATTATCATCATAATTCTCATCACCAATATTATTATAATCATCGTCATCATCATCATAATTTTATTCATCATTATCATTACTATTATTATCATCATCGTTATCATTATTATCATCATCATTATCATTATTATAATCATCCTTGTTATCATCATATTCCTCATCAATAATATAATCATAATCCTCATCATTATTATCATCATCCTCATCATTATTATCATCATCATCATCATTATTATTATTATTATTATTATTATTATTATTATTATTATTATTATTATTATTAATAATGATAATAATAATAATAATAATAATAATAATAATAATAATAATAATAATAATAATAATAATAATAGCTAAGCTACAACCCTAGTCGGAAAAGTAGGATGCTATAAGCCAAAGGGCTCCACCCGGGAAAAATATCTCAGTGACGAAAGGTAATAAGGATATAAGGTATAACTTGATAGTCTTGATAATCTAGGAACCAAAATGAACGGGAGGAAAGACCCTTTGAAAATGCTCTTAATAAAAAAAGATATCGCAAATTAACATAAAAGAGAAAAGGCTATAGAAGAGAATCACTTGAAAGAGACGATTGAAGAGAAAGTTTCTATTTACATATGAAAATTGATAAGAGATAACATAAGAATATAATGTCTCGTATATCTATTTTCTTTCATATCATTCTATCCTTTTTAAAAGAAGATACGTTTCATGGTTTTACAAAAACGTTTTATGTGTAATAGAAAAAATCTCTCGTGAATATCAAATCGCATTTATATAAAAGATTTCAAGTTTTGTAACAGTAATATACCATATACCAGTCTCCACAAGAAATTTGAAAAACAATATAATTTTTCGATTTCGAAATAATTTTCCCGCATATTCAAGAGGTCAAGTTGCAATTGACACTTAAGGTAAGTATTGCAACATTGCAACATTTATTTTTTGTGCTGATGGAAATGCTTATGGCATTTCTAGTATCTTGATCTGCTTTATATGAGCAGCTTCGTACGAAAAATAAACAAAAATTATGTATTTTTATAATGTATTATCACTTTTCAAAGGTATATATTATTTATTCCTCGTTCCTCTATGTAATTTGGCATTGATTTGCTGTTGTGTTTAATAAAATAATAAATATTAATAAAATGAAGTAGTAATACCAAGACTCGGTCACATTTTTCTCTTATTCCTATTCTTCCTGGAGCTGAGCTCCAACAGGGAAAAAATAGGCCAGTGAGGAAAGGAAACAAAGAAAAAATTAAACTACAAGAGAATTAAAGAACAATTAGAATAAAATATTTTTATAGCAGTAACAACATTAAAATGTATCTTTCATATATAAACATTGAAAACTTAAAAAAAAAAAAAAAAAAAAAAAAAAAAACAAGAGGAAGCGAAGTAAGATAGAATGGGGTGCCCAAGTGTGGAGAACGGTTTAGTCTGAAAATTCATATTAAATGGCGTAAATGACCTCTATAGTAAACTATGATAAACAGAGATGGAAAAAACACCCAACTTTTTTTATATTTATAATGATTAGTGATCTAGAAAAACTTTGCTCTGAAGAAGTGCACCTTGTCTGTCATTCCTTTACTTCGCAGCTAGTTAACAGAACTGTTGTGTGGGACTTGCAGAGGTGGTGGGCTGAGATAAACACAGAAACTCGCCACGCAGTAAGGGTGTGGCTGAGTGCGCATCCTGAGAGAGAGTTGAACCAAGAGTTCCTATGTCCAACTATAATTTCTATTTTACGGAATTTTTCTTTCTATTTGTTGATATTTGAATAATAATTTTTTTTATATAAATTTAAAGATTAAGCATCTTGTCTAATTGTAACCTGACCTTTTGAAAATGAGAAAAATATTTTTTAAAGCCAAAAAGGCAATTTCATTTCACATTTTTATTTAGTCTTCTATTTTTCTTATTACTTTTATCCCTGTTCTTGATATAACTTTCAAATACAATTTAAAATCTTTTCTCTTACTGTGACATTTTATTCAACGTTCGTTCGCTTATTCACATGATAAAAATGATAAAAAAGGTTTTGAAAAATTGAGTGACTTTGTAAATGGGAAAACATTTAACCGAAATGTGTTTTCCTGTGCTTTTTTAATAGATATTTATTTATATTATTCATTTATTGTTTGTATCTGTGAGTAAAAGATTCTATATTTTGCAAAGGTAAATATTTTTTTAATGAATATAATATTTAATCTGTAGTAACATATAATTATTCATTTCAATAAACCATTTATTTAACCACAGGCAATGATCTAAATACATTCCAGAAGTTGATTTCATGAGTAATCTCTTGGGAGGGGAGAGAGAGAGAGAGAGAGAGAGAGAGAGAGAGAGAGAGAGAGAGAGAGAGAGAGAGAGAGAGAGAGAGAGAGTACCATCATTGTCAATTTCGAAAAAATTAGACCAAAATTTTTCAGCACAGGAAATGAGACAATTTGTTTTCTGAGATGAGAAATAAAATGAAAATTTTAGGAGAGAGAAAAGTGAAGGAAAATTGGAATAAGTTAGAAGAGACTTTGAATTGGGAATTGGGAACAGATAGAGATCCATTGAGAGAGTGAGAGAAGAAAAGAAGAGGAAATAGAATGGAGACAAAAGTCAAGAATAGATTTTGAGAATGTGGGATTACTCTTATATGGAAAAAAGGTTATAGATCATTTGATATCAAATATTTTACTATGGAAAAAAATTAAATAAACTATATTATATAGGCCTATATGCCTACACCCTGTCTATACAACAACAACATATTTAGCCGTTTCCGATCCACTGTATGACAAAGGCCTCAGCCATGTCCTTAGCAACGTCTGGAGTTTGGCCATTTTCATCATCACGTTGGTCACTGCGGATCGTTGTGTGATCGCTCACAGCAAACCAACCTAGTATGGGTGGCTCTGACTTGTACAGCTTTGCTGATCACGGTGATATGTAAACCCTTTAACTGCATATATATATATATATATATATATATATATATATATATATATATATATATATATATATATATATATATATATATATATATGTATATATACATATATATATGTATATATATATATATATATATATATATATATATATATATATATATATATATATACATATATATATGTATATACATATATATATATATATATATATATATATATATATATATATATATATATATATATATATATATATATATATATATATATATGTATATATACATATATATATGTATATATATATATATATATATATATATATATATATATATATATATATATATATATATATATATATATATATATAAATTGTTATGTGGAAGGTAGACCTCAAAAAAGGGGGATATATTATAAAGGTTGAAAGTAAAGAATGAATGAGATTACGTCTAACAAAATGAACGTTAATGAAATTATCTGGATGGATGACAGGACGGGACGAAAAATAGTAATTTTAAAATTCAATAAAAGATAAAAAAAAGTAGAAAAAAGTTTATTTTGATGGAACTGAAAACGTTTGACGCAAGAGTCTGTGGAAGCACACCTTAAAAACGTTGAGTCTCATTTGTTTCTTGGAAACAAATTATGAAAATTATTACTAATTAGAAAATATATTTATTTGTTCAGATATCTGAGCCACAACGGTAATATAGCCCGAAATAGTTGGAGGGTCCTGGTGAGGACCGTTAGTAAGTGTATTCAGCCCTTTTGAAAGTTCAGTTGAATAATCAAGACTTTTTTAATTCTGTTGTTAACGAAGATAAATACACTGAGGGATTCTCTCTCTCTCTCTCTCTCTCTCTCTCTCTCTCTCTCTCTCTCTCTCTCTCTCTCTCTCTCTCTCTCTCTCTCTCTCCTTAGCAACAGCTGCATGTTTCGTAATGTTTGCCTCATAATTATGGCCAATTTTGAGAATTTACGGTTCCCAGTCTGTTACGAGACGAGAGATAATGAAATTCCAACTGATGTTTATAGCAAATTTCGATTTCGTTAATTACGTTATGTAAATCATCTAATTATCGTCAAAGAAAGAAATAATTCCTTATTTAGTAGCCAAAGATATTTAGGGATGTTTTACACGAGAAACAAAATGTAAAACTGTTAATAATTGTCACGTATTTCACATTTGTGGATCATATTGTAGCGGGATGTCAACAAAAACAAACCCCCCACACCCTTAATCACTCTTACTTCCTCAATATCCCACAATACAAACTTTCCCCTGACTCTACTTCAAACTGGACTATTGCACGAAGGGAAAAACAAACAAAACATAACCTTAAAACTATATTTACCGCAACCGAAAACAAAAATCACACATTAAACAAAATTAACACAAAAACAGACAAAATAACACTTTTCACGAATCATAAACAATATTAAATATAAACCGTAACACCATTCAAATAAAAAACCTTAACAACTTAAAATTAACACACCCAAAACCAATATTTGTTTATGAGTGGAACTCTTTATCCACACACACGTGACACACCAAAACCGATATTTGTTTATGTGTGGACGTCGTTGTCCACACAAGGGCCAACAATCCTTTTCGGCCAAAGCCACAACTCCCTGGCAGACGCAACACTGGCACAATCTGCTATAACTGCCTCACTTAATTTGGCAGTCTATATCGTCATCATCATCATCATCATCCTCATCAGTAACAGCAATCGAAATCGTAATTGTAATAAACAGGCCAGGTCGTCAACAGTTGATCAATCCACTAGAGCATTCTAAACACAAGTTCCTTAAGTAAGCCAGGTCATCAATAGTCAAATTCAAATAAATTCGGTCTCTCCAAAGGAGGAATCGCGGCCTGCCAAAATAAAAAAAAACACTTATGAACACTCCTAACTAACTTAACTATCGCACCATAATCAAAGATAAACAATAAACTTTCTATCACTCATGAACGCGCCTAACAAAAATAAATAAAAACAGTACTTACTCAGAATATAAAAAAAAACTTCACAGCCGGCTTTCGAAGAGCAAAAAAAATACACAGCCGACTCCTACTATCGTTCGATATCCAATGCTTTCGCCCAAGACATTCATCACCACCCTATCCTAGCTAAAAAGTAAACAAACAACCTCAATTATACCAACAATCTTTCCAACTTCAAACAATCATTCGCTAATTACCCTTTTTCTTCAGCGCGCACCGCGGACACACAAACACACGCACACACAACCACACATAGCCTACTCTCTTGCGCACGCGCGATCTAGCAAACTAAAGCAAATGAAATTCATTCTTTCTTTCTTTCTTTATCTCTCTCTCTCTCTCTCTCTCTCTCTCTCTCTCTCTCTCTCTCTCTCTCTCTCTCTCTCTCTCTCTCTCTCTCTCACAAAACTATGCAAATAAACACTTACTCTCTCTTGCGGTTTGACAAAACTAAGTAAATAAACACTCGCTCACACACACACACACACTCTCTCTCTCTCTCTCTCTCTCTCTCTCTCTCTCTAATGACAAAGCTAAAGCAAATAAAATGTCTCTATTTAACAATACTAAAACAACTCTCTCTCTCTCTCTCTCTCTCTCTCTCTCTCTCTCTCTCTCTCTCTCTCTCTCTCTCTCTCTCTCTCTGTGACAAAACTAAAGCCAATACTGTAAACACTCTCTCTCTCTCTCTCTCTCTCTCTCTCTCTCTCTCTCTCTCTCTCTCTCTGACAAAACTTAAACACACTCACACTCTCTCTCTCTCTCTCTCTTGATTTGGCAAACAAAAAAAATAAATTAAAATAAAATTAATCCTCCACAATATGCACAATATATTTCTTAGACACTGAAGACAGGGTATTTTAACTTACTCTTTTACTTTACCTAATCAATCTAACTTTAACAAAACCTAACCTAACTTAATGATGTATTGGGTGTGTTCGATCAATAGAAAGGTATTTTTACAGAAGGGCATGACTTCCTCTTCTTGATACAGGAGAGACAATATTTATGGGATTTGGAAATGAAAACAGACAACTTAAGACCGAACAACAATATTTCCTTCGTATTTGTTGCAATATTGAAATAATGTATAATAATTGCCTTCTTTATTGATTAACTACAGATTCGTGAATTGCTTTCAAGTTGAAATATGTGATGATGATGTGATAGTGTTTGATAATTAGTAATGAAATGATGAAAGAGAATAATGAATATATAGACAAGAAAGACAGTTATCATTTTGCACGTATGGTCAAATGCCAAAGGTTTTAGACATAGCTATCTTTTATGTGGAAATTCAGACTGACAGTTAGTGCAATCCGTTTGCTTGATAATTGTTTACATTGTTTCCAATTCACTATGTCTATCTTTCCGAAATGTTTTATTTTTTAAGGAATTTGTGCACATTTATTTCCCTGCAACTCTTCCAACCAGAGGAGGAATTGATTGACAGGTGAATTTCGGATGAGAAAAACTCCAAATCAAGTTCCCCTCTGTTGCCCAAGATTAAAGAAAGCAATGAATAGAAATGGGGAGTGAAAAGGTTTAACCCAGAGGGAAACATTTGAACTTTTTGTAGAAGAAAGTAGAAACTGGGTTTTGAAAGTAGGAAAAGCTCTTGCAGAGGAGAAATCTTAACCTCTCAGAGTGGGAAAAAGTCATGGGAAAGCAATTACTTATTTCATTAATTTAAGTGTGAAGTGATATATCATTGTGTTATTAAAAATAGTCAACGTCTATATTTCATGTTTCAAATAGTTTTTATTAATGAAAACATTTATCTTATTTTTATTTTTAAAACGTTCTTTTTTATATTTACGCAATATTTATGCTAGTATCCCCTGTGCATTAACACTACAATTCTATATGGCCAGGTAAAGAAAATCAAAGTCATATTTTGTTTATGTTATTTCTCGATGCAAGAATTAGATTACTTCGGGGAGGAATTTTTCAAGATCTCTTATTAGGTAAAATCGCAAAAATCAGACAAACTTAAAAGCTTTAAAGGACAAACACCCAATGATGAAATAATATACAACATCAGAAAATACAAAATTGTAAAACATTTTCATAGTTATTAGGTTCTCGATTCCAATATTAAAAACTCGAAAATGCTAATTATTCCTAAACTGAATAGAGAATTCGAAAAGTCAGTTGACGTTTTAAGCGATTTCAAAGAATGAGAAAACAAAGGGAGATTATAAATATGTAAAAACAGAGAATAATCCATTTTGAGCTAATGTTTCCTTTCCTTGTGATTTGAGGCATCGGTTTCCAATAGTGTTTTCTCAGAATATCGTTCGATGTCACAGCCTCAAAATATCGCGCCTTTCATCCTCGGAAATTCTAAATTTTTCCCGTAATGCTTTTATTATATAACTCGACGTATAATACCCTTGTTTCATTCAATATTCGAAGAGAAAATCGACGTTTAATACTCTAGAATAATTAAGTACTTGAAGATAAAATTTATGTATAATACTCTTGTTTCTTTCAATATTCGGAGAGAAAATCGATGTATAGTACTCCTGTTTCGTTCAATATTTGGAGAAAAAATCGACAACTAATACTATTATTTCATTCAATTTCCTTGATAAACGGGATGATTGAATATTACATAAACAAATTTGCCCATCCAAAACTATATTTGAAGAAAAAATGGATGTATATTATTCAGTTCCGTTCAATATCCTTGATAACTTAGATAATAAAATATTATACACAAATAAACGTACCTTTCTCGAACTTATAAAAGCGAAGAACATTACTCCATATTTTCACAAAATAAAAGCATATACCTAAGATTTGACAGACAAAAGGAATAATACATAAGTCCTCCCTTGAATGCATAAATTACTTTTTTTTACCGCTCTCGCCTTTATGCCGAATAAGGACTACTGTCATGTCCATGGAGAAGTTGCCGATGGGCACATGAAAAAGTTGGTTTCATTTAAAGAAGGCCTTGAGGATGAAGGTCTAAGAGAAGGGTTCCAGGAAATGGTCAATGTATTTTGAAGAAGCAGCAGAGAAAGAGGTTCTAAGAGAGTGGTCCAGGAAAGAATCGGTGTCCTTTCAAAAGGGCACTGAGGAGAGGCTCTAAGATAGTGGGTCCTGGAAAGAACTGGTGTTCTTTGAAGAAAGCACTGAAAGAGAGGTTCTAGAAGAAGGGCTCCTGGAAACGGTCGGTGTCCATTGAAGGGGGAGCTAAGGAGGTAGTTCTAAGAGAGGAGCTCCTGGAAAGAATTGGTGTCCTTTAAAAAGGGCGCTGAAGAAGAGGTTCTAAGAGAGGGACTCCTGGAAAGAGTAAGTGTCCTTTTCAGAAGGTGCTTAAGGAAAGGTTCTAAGAGAGTGGTCCTGGAGAAAATCGGTGTTCTTTGAAGAAGGCGTTGAGGAAGAGGTTGTAGGATAGTGGGTCCGGGAAAGAGTTGGTGTCCTTTGAAAAGGCACTGAATTAGAGGTTCTAGGAGAGGAGCTCCTAGAAACGGACGGTGCCCATTGAAAAAAGAGCTAAGCAAGTAGTTCTAAGAGAGGGGCTCCTGGAATGATTCGATGTCCTTTAAAGAGGGTGCTGATGAAGATGTTCTAAAAGATGGAATCCTGGAGAGAGTAAGTGTCCTTTGAAGAACATACTAAGAGAAAGGTTCTAAGAGAGGGACTCTTAGAAAGAGTCAGTATTCTTTGAAGAAGGTGCTGACGAAAAGGTTCTAAGAGAGGGACTCTTGGAAAGAGTCAGTGTCCTATGAAGAAGGTGTTGAGGAAAAGGTTCAGAGAGAGGGACACCTGGAAAGAGTTAGTGTCTTTTCAAGAATGTATTTAGGAAAATGATCTAGGAGATGGACTCTTGGAAAGAGTTAGTTTCATTTGAGGAAGGTGCTGTGTAAAAGGTTGTGAGAGATGGACTCTTGAAAAGAGTCAGTATCCTTTGAAGAAAGTACTGAGGAAGAGGTTCTAAGAGAGGGACACCTGGAGGAGTCGGTGTCCTTGAAGAAAGTGCTGAGGAAAATGGTCTATAAGAGGGACACCTGGAAAGAATTAGTGTCTTTTGAAGAAGGTGTTAAGAAGAGGTTCTAAGAGAAGGACACCTCGAACGAGTCGGTGTCCTTTGAAGAAGGTGCTGAGGAAAAGGTTCTAAGAGAGGGACACCTGGCAAGAATAAATGTCCTTTGAAGAAGGTGGTAAAAAGAGATTCTAAGATAGGGACACCTGGAAAGAGTCAGTGTTCTTTGAAGAAGGTGCTGAGGAAGTTGTTCAAAGAGAGGGACACCTGGGAAGACTCAGTGTTCTTTGAAGAAGGTGCTGAAGAGGTTCTAATAGAAGGACACCTGGAAAGAGTTAGTGTCCTTTGAAGAAGGTGCTAAGGAAGAGGTTCTATGAGAGTGGGTCCTGGAAAGAGTCGGTGTCCTTTCAAGAAGGTGCTAACAGAGAAATTCAAAGAGTGTGACTCTTGGAAAGAGATGGAGTCCTTTGAAGATGTCGGTGAGGAAGAGGCTATAAAAGAGGGACTCCTGGAAACAATCAGTGTCCTTTAAAGAAGGCCCTGACGGAGAGATTCTAAGAGAGGGACTCTTGGAAATAGTCAATATTCTTAGAAGAAGGTACTGAGGTAGAGACTCTAAGATGGTAGGTCATGGATAGCGTTGGTGTCCTCTGAAGAAGGTGCTGAAAGAGAGATTCTAGGAGAGGTACTCATGGAAAGAGTTGTACCAACTGTGTGTCACACGATCGTACATAAAATATTTTGTATATATTATGCTTGTATCTGCGCTCATCCCTCGCACTAAAAAGAACCAGAATAAACATGTCTGCGTATCGCCTATGTAACATTGTCATTTTCTCGAAAATGTAATTTCCTGTTGCCTTGAGGTTTTGTATATAAAGGAGAGTGTTCTTTAATAAAGCTACTCAATTGATTGCATCCTGCCTTTAAATCATAACCTTTCTCTCGGCAGTCACATTGGTGACCCCGGAAGTCGACTCGCTCCCACCGCCTTCCACCCCCACCCCCCTCGCCCCTCCATCGTTGGCACCATGACGGACTCTACAGAAGTTGGCGCTGAGGCAGCTCCATTGAAACTTTCACTGTTCACCAGCGGAGAGGCGTTTGCTTGGTTTCAGCGCGCAGAAGTCCAGTTTCGCATCAAGGGCGTGACGTCGCTCAACCACCAAAGCAGATTATGTTCTCACGGAGATACCCGAGGACACCTTCCCGGAAATATCCGACTGGCTTTGTGAACAAGGAGACACTCAATAGCGTATGACGCCCTCAAAACATACCTTCTGCAGCAGTACTCACCGTCGCCAGCCGCCCGTATTGCAAAGCTTTTTTCAGCTCTCTCAACAACTGTTGGGGGACCAAAGGGATTCGCTTGCCCTCAGGGAAATGACCAGTATCGCTCGCCTTCAACCTGCCGCAGACGACTCTCCTCGTGAGGTGAACCTACTCTGTGCCCTTTGGATACGCCGTTTACCCGGACCTATACGCGCTGTCATACCCGATGTCAATAGTACAGGAGTTTTTTAGTTAGTTTTTTTTTTATATACAACTTGAGCGTTAAAATAGGAGAACTACACAAACTGCAATATTTCAACCAACGACACTCAGGGTTTATCCGTTTCTTGCTTACCTTCTATCTTTCAACTAGTGTACATGACCTGTCATAAAATGACGGCTAAGTTAGATATGCACACACACCCACACATGCCCTCCTTTCACCAGGGTATGAATACTTCTCAAAACTCGAATATCGGAGTGAGTCTGCTTTAAGTCTTGCTATTGCAAGGAAGGTTTTCAACCAAAATCTCCTTATAAATTCCATTAAAAAATAGAAGCAATATACTTCAATAGTGTAGAATGATGAGGTTAACTTTGCTTTTGAAAATCCACACAAAAAGCAAGTGCATGTTAGCGTGCATGCAATAACTT
>NC_090756.1:30417166-30442166 GCF_036898095.1 Palaemon carinicauda
GTCATTTGTAGTGGAGATAGTTGTATTATGAAAAATGACTCAAGGAATGTGGGAAATAGTTTTCATGTAATTGGCAAAATTTTTAGTTAGAATAATCAATTGGTTACTTACATGCATAAATGTGGTTACGAGTGGAGGAAAATTCCTTTTTATTCAATGTAAATCTGGAGCTAATTAAAGTAATTAAAGTAAAAAAAAAAGCTATCCTTTACTACCCTAAGTTATTTAACATAGATAAATGTAAACAAAAAATCTACGATTATACCAAATGTTATTGGATATCTAAGTTCCTCTCTCTCTCTCTCTCTCTCTCTCTCTCTCTCTCATCTCTCTCTCTCTCCTCTCTCTCTCTCTCTCAAGAATTTTATCAAATAAAACAAGACTTTAAATGAAGAAAAATCTCGTCAACATTGTTCTCTAGTGTTAGGTAGTGTCATAGTCTCTTTATCATAGTTTTCCACTGTCTTAAGGTAGAGTTCTCTTGCTTGAGGGTACACTTGAGCACAATATTCTGTCTTATTTTTCTTCCTCTTTTTTTTTTTTATTTGTTGTTGTTTATATATGAAAAAATATTTAAATATTGTTATTGTTCTTGAAATATTTTATCTCGATTGTTCATTACATCTCTTGTAGTTTATCTATTTCCTTATTTTCCATTCCTCACTGAGCAATTTGTCCTTGTTGGAGGTCTTGGGCTTAAAACATCTTTCTTTTCCAACTAGGCCACTGAGAGAGGTTGGCCAGGGACACATGTGTCCCAACCTTACTTCTATTAAAGTAAATCCAACATCTGAGAAGCAATGAATGAGTTTAACAGTCAGATGAGCGCATAAACTGACCAACAGATCTCTATAATTTCACACAGGATCTATTTATTCCGTCTTTTTACTATCAATCTCGAGTTTAATAGTTTTCATACTCCATTTCCATGGAGACTTATGGTTTCTGCCAACCCATTACCGTGGTATATGAAACTTTTCATAGATATTTTGTGGTCATAAAACCCCGTTTTCCACAACCTTCCTTGTGGTGGACTCACATCGATGACGTTGGTTTACGTCAAATCATTTAAACTATGAAGCACCAATAACAAAAAGTATAGTAAAACTCGTACATTGTAAGGCTTCACTAAAATGAGATATGAGAGTTAGGTAGAGTTTATTCCTCCGTTGGGCTTATACTGGACTGTACAGATGGACGCAGGAATTCCTGGATATACCCTCTATTCGCAGCGATTAACAAAAACGATAGTGTAGGGAGAGATGACAGAGATGGAGGGCGGAGCTACATGAAGGAACTCACAATGCAGTAAGGGTGTGACACAGTGAACTTTCTCAGAGCTTATATATATATATATATATATATATATATATATATATATATATATATATATATATATATATATATATATATATATATATATTATATATATATATAATATATATATATATATATATATATAGACGGTAAAGGTGAGAAAACCATAAAATAATATCCAGTTTTCTTAGTATACCCATTACTCATTTGTATATTTTACTTAACCATTTTATTAAAATTAAACATTCATATTATAAATTAATTGTTGTCTTACCGATAACTAATCCAAGCAAATTAACTTATCTTTTAGTGGGATGGCGCAGATTAATTCTATACGCGATCGTACGGCAGAAATTAACGTTTCTTATAAATTCTTACTTTGTTCTTTAGTCATATTCTTTTTCTTCACCAATGTTGTTTAACTGGTAGAAAACTCATTAGTATTGAAAAGACCATTTTTGAAGGAAATTAGCAAAGCAATAAGATGTGTATATCTTTGTCAAATACCTTCATAAATGAGAGAGAGAGAGAGAGAGAGAGAGAGAGAGAGAGAGAGAGAGAGAGGAGAAGAGAGAGAGAGAGAGAGAGAGCTATTATTAATAAGCATCCTCTAATTAACCTACTGGCTATCATCCAACCGTGCCCCATATAATATAAAAAGGAAAGAAAAATGTCTATCAGGGAACCTTTCAAATCCTCCGACGATTCCTGTTCCAGACGCGTCTCAGGTTGGTCGTGATTTCTCTGTTGAGATGAGAGAAGTCTCTTCCATTGTCTCGTTTCCCCCACCAAAGAGAACTTCGTTGATCAAACTTGGACAAACCTAACAAAGTTATTAGGGATTCTTCCCTATATTCTCTCTCTCTCCTCTCTCTCCTCTCTCCTCCTCTCCCCTCCCCTCCCTCTCTCTCTCTCTCTCTCTGTTTCCAAACGTAGTTTACAGAATATTTCCCATACTTTCTAGGGATTCCAACTTCATGTCATCCTTCCACTATGTCCCTCTGTTTTCATTGAGAGCATATCTGCCTTATTCTTATCAGTTGAATCTCCATCTCTCATACATTGTTTATTTATCCATGTTTTGTATGTGACAATTTTATTTACAATTAAGTATTTCTCAAAATGATTTTTAATTTGGATCTCTTCATATTCTTTTTATTGCTCAAAAGTCAGAAAAAATAAAAAATCTAAACATATTAAGACTGGAATCCACAAAGGACGTTTTCCTGATTATCCCCTTTAGAAATAATATCAATTTCTTGAACGTGTTTAATGCAACAATGAAAAAAGTCAAATGAAAAACAAAATGAATAGAGACTGAGGAAGGTCAAACTATGGCAGAAAAGACGGGTTGGAAAATCTGGCTACAGAAATTTTTGATAAATATTTCTATACATCTTTTCATGATTATGCATTTTCTTATCAGTTATTAAACTCTCAAAGGCTTTATTCATTGCAAAGGAAGGCTGAAGGATTCTTTACAAACTGTAAAATCTTTTATTCTTCAGAACTCTCCATTTTATTCAACTTTTGACTTCCTCAAATAACTTTTATTCAGATTTTAATTGGTGTAAGAAGCTTATTGACATTTGGTTCCAATTTACTTAAATCTCACTTCCCAATTTGAAGGTAACATCTAAATGTAAATGCGTTGCCATTTACGGCTCTGTAATATCTATGGGAACTGGCATTAAACTTAAAAGTCTTCTACTAAGTCTCTATCTTAACAAACTGGTAAATGATATCAAGGTTTTGGTGGCCGATGCAATAACGTCCCTGATTGGTGAACACCAGAATGGGATTCGAATCTCGCTCAAATTTGTTAATTTCTTTGGTCACTGCAACCTCACTATCCGTGTGAGAAAGGGAAGGGGGGTGTTGGAGTAGCATATGAATCTAAACTGCTGAATCATCAAGCAGCCACTGCCTGGCCCTCCTTTGTCCTATCTCGGGTGCCGAGGGGCCTTGGGCGCTGATCATATGTTATATGGTCAGTCTCTAGGGCATTGTCCTGCTTGATAGGGCAATTGTCACTTTTCCTTGCCTCTGCCACTCATGAGTAACCTTTAAACCACCAAAAAAAAAAACAAAAACAAAAGGAAAATAATGAAAGAGCAAAAGTGTCTATTTGTTAAACTACTTTGTCTTCATCTCTGAATATCTCATTATTTCCATTTCTTGTATCAATTCGCCTTAGATGATAAACCTAATCTAAGAAAAGTGAGACTCAAACTTTAAACTTAGGAAAAATCAAATGAGAAAAAAATTAACAAGGAATTCTCAGACAGAAATAGTCTTGCTTTGAAGCCTTTAATTAGAAAGACTGATGAAAGACTTGCAAGAAATATTAGTGATAAACAGCATCCCAGTAAGGATTAAAATAGTCTTTTCAAAGGAACGTTTCCAGGCGATGATAAACCTTGAGGTAGGATATCTCAGAATTTCTTATGATCTGGATACGAAGGAAATCACACAGAGAGAGAGAGAGAGGAGAGAGAGAGAGAGAGAGAGAGAGAGAGAGAGAGAGAGAGAGAAAGAGAGAGAGAGAGAGAAATTGCTCTGAAGAAACAGGATTGTTGCAACAGTGAGAAATGGCGTCTGGTTTGTCTCATTCCACGTCAGCGTTACTTGTCTTTTTCATTCTGTCACCCAAGAGGGAAACAGAGATAAATGCTTCCCCCCCCCCCTCTCTCTCTCTCTCTCTCCTCTCTCTCTCTCTCCCTCTCTCTCTCCTCTCTCTCTCCTCTCTCTCTCATGTTTAATGTCACAAGATACAGCACAGCTATCATATCTCATTATTTTTTTATCGAAATCTCTTGCAATCATTTTACTATCTATTGAAAAAAAATATTTCTTAGAGTGACCTTTAACTTTCTTAATCATCTTGCGCGTCATTGTACAAAAAAAAAAAAAAAAAAAAAAAAGAAAAAAAACAATTAAAAGGGTTCATGATTTTTCTACGTTGCTGCTCAGAGAATGAAAGAAGGAAGCTCTGCGCTAGAGGGTTGGAGTGTCAGCTAATGCAAAACAAAATATTGGCAGACTGCCCATGAATATTTGCGTGTAGCGTATGGGTACTGAGTGACGAATTTCTGCACATCACGTGCTATAATCGCCGCAAAGATTCTGAGCAAAATAAGCCTCACCCCCCTGATGACGTTATTACCAATTTATGTTGTTAGCGTCAATCACAATACACCCCCTTACATATTTCAAACTATACAAACTTATCATCACTTTAAGGGGGTTCGTTGTGATCGCTGTTAACGCAGGTGACAACATGATTGGCTATAACGTCATCAGGGGTGTGGCTCATTTTACCCGGAATCCCTGCGGCAACTATACTCTTGTCAATAGCTATCAACAAAATTACGCTTACAGCGGGAAGTTACTTACTCGCAGACCAATTACATGTTCGCAAGCCAACAAAGTCTTCAATCTTCTAGACAAATGGATCGCACGTATTCTTACTAATTTTGAAAAGCAAATGGTAATATTCTTAAAGTATTATTTTTATAAAGAACATTTCATAAAATTAATAATAATAAGAAAAAAATGATCACGTGCTTACAAGCTCAGTTTTGCCAACAGCGTTACCTGCCACAAAGTAAAGTTGCTAGACGTCTCCTTAGCTTCCCGTGAAGTACACAGGAATTAATGAAGCCAACTGTACTGATGTACCTTAGTTGGTTACTAAATGTAATCTCAGTCAAGTGTCTCGACCTGAACCAAGTGATAGAGTAAATTTCTGCCCTTTGAGCACTAAGCAGTTTTCAGGTAGCAAACGGATTTTTCTTTTGTTATGTTTATTTTGCAAATGATTAAACTATATTTCAAAACCATAAATAATTTTTCATATATAAACAATATCTTGAAATTGAGTAATGAATAGCGAAAATGGAATTTTGTGAGAAGTTTTGTCAACTGTTACAGAAAACTAATAAGTGTCGAAAATTATTTTGCAAATCACACTAAAAAAAATCATCTAAGGTGTATTAAAACTAACTAACAAAAGCGTATGAAAAAGCAACCAAGACTTATTTCTAGTCTAAAAAAAAAAAAAAAAAAAGGGAGAACTTTTGCATGATATAAAATCATTTTTTTTTTTATTTATGCTAACAGTTAAGGATGATAATAAAATTTTGAAAATGAAGTGTATCTTCTCGAGTGTCCTAAGAGTAAAGAAAAATTAGTTCATCAAAAGAGTAATAATTTCTAGTTTCTCCTAAGAAATTCGACCGTTTTAAAGAAGACAACTTTAAGTAGTCCAACCTGTGCCAGGATTCTAACAAGGTCGGAATTGGAATATTTCTCGATTTTAATCTAATTGGTCTGAAATCTAAAAGTAAGTCAGAGAGAGAGAGAGAGAGAGAGAGAGAGAGAGAGAGAGAGAGTGTGTGTATGAAACTTTTATGAATTGTTTAGGATTTCAAAAGTGAGACATTGCATTTCTAATTAAATCTTTTCCGAAAATCTATGTAAAATCTTTTTAGTAAAAAGGTTATATAAAATGAATAACCAGAAAAAAACAATAATTATTAGTAAAATTTGTTTACTATCGAATTGAGAGAGAGAGAGAGAGAGAGAGAGAGAGAGAGAGAGAGAGAGAGAGAGAGAGAGAGAGAGAGAGAGTGTGTTACAAGGAATTTGGGCGTCTCTAAAACTTTTTAGTCCATCCGCAGATATTCCATTTCTCTTGGATAAAACGAAATAGTTTAAACATTTCGAATTTCTATGATCTTGTCTAACTTATTCTTGAATTTATTTACCCTGTTACTGTTCATTACACCCGCTGGAAGTCTATAATAATAATAATAATAATAATAATAATAATAATAATAATAATAATAATAATAATAATAATAATAATAATAATACGAGTTTATACGATCCAAAGTTTACGGAAACATCCCTCGAAAGTTGAAACTTTGCAGAGAATAATTTGATGTTGAACAGACTGACAAGAGTCTCTCTTCATGATTTATATATGAAGAAATCTATTCTAACGTTTTTACTTACCTTAAGATATTTTATATGCATTATCCATTACTTTTAATATAGTTTATATATTTAATTATTTCCTTTTCCCATTATTATTATTATTATTATTATTATTATTATTATTATTATTATTATTATTATTATTATTATTATTATTATTATCAAAATCCTCCATAACTACAAGAAACGGGGTTGAGCCATAGATAAAACTTTAATAACCAACGGATGCTAGTTATTATGATATAACTAATTATTTTAATGGTTTAAAGGTTGCTTATGCATGCCAGAAACAAAGGACAGTGATATTGCCCTGACAAGCAGGACAATGTCCTAGAGACTGACCATATATATTCATGATCAGCACCCATGCCCTATCTCCACCCAAGCTAGGATAAGGAAGGCCCAGGCAATGGCCGCAGATGACTCAGCAGGTAGACCTATATGCTCCTCCCTCTCTGCTCAGTAGAATGGTGAGAATACTGACATTAAAGCAACAAACGAATTTGAACCGGACTCGAACCAAACTTCGGCGATCACCAGGCAGGGACACCACAACCCACTGATTAAAAGCTAGCGAATAAAGTTCATGAAATAATAAAATATCGAAATAATAGTTATAGATATTTCGGTTTCCTCACGACGAGTTTAATTACCTGAAATTGTGTTTTCTTTCTCTTAATTGTGTAAATTAACGAGTTGAAAGACATTTCCTAATGCATAATACATCTGATGTTCACATTACAACCTTCTCACTCTTCTCAGTTTGTTCCCAAGACAGATTTTGTTGGATCTAAACTTTAACGGAAACTTCGGCCATTAAGGTTCAGCTGAAAGGCTGAGAGAGAGAGAGAGAGAGAGAGAGAGAGAGAGAGAGAGAGAGAGAGAGAGAGAGACCCAAAACTATTTTAAGACTAGGTTACGATGAAATTAAAGAGAAGATTGTGTCTAGATAAGATTATTTGAAATATATACTGAATTGAACTTTTATTTCTGTTTATTTGTATTCATTCTTTATAAAATAAGATAAAAATTAATCCTTTTACGTATATCAGACTTTATAACTCAATAAACTTAAATTTTCGGCCTTTATTTCAAATATTTTTTTTCCTGTAAAGGTACAGAACATAGCAAAAGTCCTTGGCCTTGATTTCATTGATTTTCGTTCAATGGTCACCAACTGGAAACTCTTACCTTCTTCAAAATGACGAAAATGTTTATAATTTCGCTCAATAAAAGATATATTTCACTAAGCATATTTCTAAAATAATATTATATTTTCTTTTTATCAAATTATCTGGTAGATCATTATATGAAAGTCTGTAATTTTCATTTATGATAAAAATTAAAGACGCAAATAATGAATTTACCTTTTTTTACCACAATACTGATGAATTTAAGTAATGAACGTACCCGACATAGAGTTGTGGGCATGGCCTAACCAGTTGTCAACTGCCAAACACGGTTGAAGCTACCCAATCACATACATGCATACATACACATATATATGAGTGTGTACATATGTACATGCGTCAACCACCAGCATATTAATCCGCCAATCCTAATTGACGAGATTATTCATCTGTTTGTTTATGTATCGGAAAAAATGACAAAAAAAAAAAAACCTAATTACGACTGGTAACTCTATCATGTATTATTGCCAGATACAGCTATTAAACTCAACTCATTCACACCATAAATCCAACAGCATAATAGCATCTCATCGTCAATTCATTTCCGAAAAAAAATAATAGTGACTCATTAATATATTGCCATAAGTAGTCGCCAGCATCACTTCCCAAACTGCTGCAGTATTGATAAATTTTCCTTTTTTTCGAGAGTTACACAAAGCATTTGCTAATGAGAGACCAATTTCATTGGAGGTCAAGCGGCTGACTGCACCACCGGAATATTAATCATTTTAGAATGAACAAAGCTTTGGTGGGTTGGCTTCGCTATTTCAATGGCCGTGTTGAATAATGTGGCCACTCGGATTTCTGAATTATGAGCTATGAATTAATGTGTTGATTTATTCATGGACATAAATACACAAGCACACATGCAGACATGCAGATACAGAGGTATATATATATATATATATATATATATATATATATATATATATATATATATATATATATATATATATATATATATATATATATATATATATATATATATATATATATATATATATTCTTACACAGCAGGTCTTCATAGTAGTAGATTATTTATTCACATATTTTATTTGTAAAGTGAGTTCCACTCACATAGGATTAAGTAATGTTTGTAAAGAAACTGTAATACTCCGTCTTCAAATTACTAAATTGGCAACCTTACCCCACTAGAGCTATTCCCCCACACCACGAGAATGATTTACTAGAAGTTACTAGAATGAATTAAGGTAATACATAAGGGCCTAGCAATGCATTGGAAGCAGAAGAGATCCAGTCTATCCCCTTGAAAGAGCCAACGTCTGCCAGCCCTCTCTCCAGCCACTATATAACTCTTCTCTATCGAGAATAGTGTTTTCTTCTCAAACGTGAACGTGATTTCTCTCCAATATATACCATGCATAGTGTTATTCAAACATTGGTGATATTATTTTGTCTAAGGAGTACCTGACACTTACGCATATTCGTGGCACGCACTGGCACGCATTGATGCGCGAACTCGCGTGAACGAGTCGGGAAAATGTCGTGAACAGTGCTGGAACTCGCGTGCCAGAGCGTACCGATGCGTGCCATGCGTGCCCAGAACTTTGAAATGTTTAAAGTTTGCGGCACTCATTGGCACGCACAAAATAGTCGTGAAATAGTCGTGAACGATGCGCAAAATGGAGTGAACTGGAGTGAACAGTGCGGGAACTAGCGTGAACTGGAGTGAACGATGCGGGAAGTGGCGTGAACTTTATAATGAAGAGAAACAAAAAGGAAACGAAAAAATTAATGAAAAGGAAAGAAAAATAAACCTAATAAATTTTTATATTTGCTGTTTTAATGTGAAAAAAAGATATCTTATTTCAAACTATTTTTATAACTTTATAATGAAGAGAAACAAAAAGGAAACAAAAAAAATTAATGGAAAGGAAAGAAAAATAAACCTAAAATTTTTATATTTGCTGTTTTAATGTGAAAAAAAATATATCTTATTTCAAACTATTTCTATAACTTTATAATGAAGAGAAACAAAAAAGAAACAAAAAAATTAATGAAAAGGAAAGAAAAATAAACCTAAAATTTTTATATTTGCTGTTTTAATGTGAAAAAAAAGATATCTTATTTCAAACTATTTTTATAACTTTATAATGAAGAGAAACAAAAAGGAAACAAAAAAATTGATGGAAAGGAAAGGAAAATAAACCTAAAATTTTTATATTTGCTGTTTTAATGTGAAAAAAAGGATATCTTATTTCAAACTATTTCTATAACTTTATAATGAAGAGAAACAAAAAAGAAACAAAAAAATTAATGAAAAGGAAAGAAAAATAAACCTAAAATTTTTATATTTGCTGTTTTAATGTGAAAAAAAATTATATCTTATTTCAAACTATTTCTATAACTTTATAATGAAGAGAAACAAAAAGGAAACGAAAAAATTAATGAAAAGGAAAGAAAAATATAAACCTAATAATTGTTTATATTTGCTGTTTGAATGCAAAAATAAAATTATGTCTTATTTCATGCACACACTTATTTTCCTCTATTACCAATCAAGACCCAAAACTTTTGTTTTTAAATAAAAATTAACTGAAAAATAAACCCAAGAAATTTTTAAGTTTGCTGTTTGAATGTAAAAATAAAATAATGTTTTATTTCATCAACATACTTATTCTTCTTTATTACCTTAAATGAAGAGCAAAACAAATTTTTGATGTTTGCTGTTTTAATGTAAAAATAAAATGATTTCTTATTTCAACACACTTTTTTCCCTATTACCTTAAAATCAACAGCCTAAAAACTTTTCATGTTTGCTGCTTTTAATGTTAAAATAAAATGCTTTCTTATACTTGTACATATTTTATGTCTGCTATTTATATGTAAATCAAATGCTTTCTTATTGAAACAAAAATAAAGGGCAACAAAAAATACAAACGAAAAAGATACGTTTCTTCTCCTCAATGCAATGGTGTCTCTGACAGAAAGCATTGTTGTCTCTTCCGAAGCCAATCCAAGAATGTCCTTGGGTTGGAGAAGCCCCATTTTTATATGGAGTGGCCAATTCGTGAACTGACGTGAACTGGCGACAACGATGCGGAAACGATGCGGAATGATGCACGAAGTCGCGTGGGCGTGTTGTGAACTTCTCGTGAACTACGCGTGCCAATTCGTGCCATGGCGTGAACATTGCGTGAACGTCGCGTGAACGTCGCAGGAACGATGCGCGAACTGGAGTGAACTGGTCGTGAACAGTATGGGAAAAACACCAGTGCGTGGCAAAAATACGCACAAGTGTCAGGTAGACTTAAGTTAAAAAAGTAGCGTGTTAATGTAAGTACATTTCATAGTATAAATTTTTTAACTGACTCTGTGAGATTAAATTTAACAGAGAAGTGTATTTACTTTCCTAAGCCGTCCAGTAACCTTGTGTGAGCATAAGGACATAAGAACAGCAGTTAAGTATATGTAAGTGTACTTCTAATTTATTTTTATATTAGAGTTAATTTGTCATTTATTCATTAATTAATGGTCTAAACTAAATATTTTTATAAATTGATTTCTAGTAAAAAAAAGTGGTTGTATAATTTTCTAAAATTGTATTTCTTTTCGTCTTAGTCTATGGTTTAGTTCAGATTTAACATTTCGAGTGATTTAATTTTGGTGTTAATATTGAATTGTTGATTTTTTATGAAATACATACATTTTTGTAAAGTGTGCTTTGCTCGTATCTCCTGACTAAGAACATTTGTAAGAGGTTGATTTATGTAAAGTTCCCCGTTCAAAGCAAAGTAATCATTTAGTTTTGTTTTGAGTGTAAAGTGAGCAGACTTTGGGAGCTTTACGTATTCCTAGAGTATTATATATATATATATATATGGGATATATATATATATCCTATATATATATATATATATATATATATATATATATATATATATATATATATATATATATATATATATATATATATATATATATATATATATATATATATATATATATATATATATATATGTATGTATTGTACCAACCGTCTGTCACACAATTGTACATAATTATTTTGTATACGTTATGCTTGTATCTGCACTCTTCCCTCGCACTAAAAGGAACTTGAATGATCATGTCTCCGGTTTTGCTCTGTAACTTTGTCTGTCTCTCGAACAGGTTACGTCCTGTTGCCTTGAGAGTATTCCTTAATAAACAACTCAGTTGATTGCTTCCTGCCTTTGAGTTCACAACCCTCTCTCGGCACCGTCACATTGGTGACCCCGAAAGTCGACTCGTTCCCACTGCCTTCCACCCCCACCTCCCTCGCCCCTCCATCGCTGGTACTATGACGGACTCTACTACAGCAGTTGGCGCTGCGGCCGCCCCATTGAAACTTTCACCGTTCACCAGCGGAGAGGCATTAGCTTGGTTTCAGCGCGCAGAAGTCGTTTCGCATCAACGGTGTGACTCGCTCAACCACCAAAGGAGATTATTTTCTCGCGGCGATACCCGAGGACACCTTCCCGGAAATATCTGACTGGCTTTGTGAACAAGGAGACACGCCAATAGCGTATGACGCCATCAAAACATACCTTTTGCAGGAGTACTCGCCGTTCCCAGCCGCCCGTGTAGCAAAGCTTTTTCAGCACTCACAACAACCATTGAGGGGCCAAAGGGCTTCGCTTGCCCTCAGGGAAATGACCAGTATCGCTCGCCTTGAACCTGCCGCAGACGGCTCTCCTCGTGAGGTGAACCTACTTCGTGCCCTTTGGATACGCCGTTTACCCGGACCTATACACGCTGCCATACCCGATGTCGATAGTTTACCCATAAAGGACTTGATGACCAAAGCCGACGCCCTTAGGGACAGCCACTTCAAGACCTCCATCAACGCCTCCACCCCTGACGAAGAAGATGCCTATTCAACGTCAACTGAAGCTGACATGAATGCCGTAGGACATACGTGCCCACACCGTGACGTACCGAAGCAGAGACAAAGCCGCCCACCAACCACCAATCGCTCGCGCCCCAACAAACGTCTTCTACAGCCACTTACTACCTCCCATCCACCGCAGTTTTGCTACTAACACTTAAGATTCGGGGCAACTGCGAAGAAATGTGCCAAGGATTGTCAGTGGCAAAAAAACGTGTAAGTAGGCCATCGCTCGTGGCGGTGGCCTCCCGTGTTTCTAATCTTTTCTTTTTACAGGATGCAGGAACGGACGTGCAATTTTTGGTAGACACGGGTGCTTGTCGTTTTCTTTTGCCAAGGAAACTCTTTAAGACACGACGTAGTCTGTCTACATCTGCCGACGTCCGCTTGGTAGCTGCCAACGGATAAGCGATACCCACCTACGGTTATGATAACCTCCCATTATCGCTCGGAAACGGTAAATTCAATTGGAAGTTTCCCGTTGCTGACGTCACCATGCCAATCCTTGGTGCGGATTTCCTCTCTCATTTCCACCTTCTGGTCGATGTCGCCCACTGATGATTGGTCAACGCAGACTCGTACTTGTCGACACCTCTTCAACCCGCCCCCTCTAACCTCGCTCTCCACATTAGCGCACTCACGGATGCCTACGCCCACTGTTACGATCCTCGTGGGGATCGAACCAGATTCTGTTGAATTAATTAATGAAATGGGGACATTTCAACTACAACCAATTAGAGACATTAGGAAATATAGAAAGAAAACTCGCAAAAGAAAACATAATTTTATTTACAACTAGACAAAGGTGAATGTTTCTTGATTGAGTACTTAGGAAGCACTGAACTAAACAAAGAGAATCATTTGATTAAACTACACTCCAGCAAAATGGGGAACAGTCAAGATGGTAGATAAATAATACAAAAAGAATATACTACTCTTCGCAGCAGCTCTCGACGGTTGACAGGAACGGAGATGTTTTCAGGTCTTGCGAGGGTAATGAGGGCGGGAGGCAACTCGTTAGGACATCTCGGACAAAGCTGGTTACGTCTGCATTCTGGTCCTTACGCCTTCTCTTCTTCACTCAGCTTGTTCGCCCTCTCTCTCTCTCTCTCTCTCTCTCTATCTTTCTTTCTTGGGTTTCTTCCTCGTCTCTCTTTCGTACTGTCCCCCCTCTCTTGATCGCGTGGAAGTTTATATATCCCTGTATGGGAGGGGTTAACTATGGACAGGTCCATATAAGGAAATTTTCTCGTTTCTTCATCCTCATTGGTGTTCCTTAAAACCGCTGATAACACCTAGACGAACGCTCTGCTGGTGTAATCAAATTTCATAAAGTTGACTCCTTCGGCTAATGTACTTCTCTTCGGCGACAAACACACTTAATCTTCTCTTATGGGTTCCTTGGTGCTCTATAGACAGGGACTCGTTGTGCTCAAAGACCTCCAACCTAGGCACATAACTTGACGATGGCAGCTTCAATAAACAATAGCGGGACCTTATCTCTCTCTCTCTCTCTCTCTGCTTCTCTAAGAGTAGAAAAATCACGTGTTTTAACATTCTTTCCTATATTATTCTATCTACCCATGACACGTCCCCCTAAAAGAAAAAAAAAAAGGAAAATCTACTGATTTTATCTTTTTTTTTTAAACAAAGCTATCAAAGGAGAAAATCTCTTATCCCTAAACTGAGACAATTACTTCATTACTCTCGTATCATGTAACCAAAAGCAAAACACACTCTTACCTGTTGATAGAAGAAAAACACAAAAACAGAAAGGAAACAAACGTCCATATCATTCTGAAAAGTCTCTAGAAAGACTGTCGGCTATTACATTATTCTTTCCCTTTATATGAACTATCTTTAAATCATAGTCTTGTAATTCCAAACTCCAACGCATGAGACGTTTATTCTTATTCTTAAACCTATCTAAGTAAACTAATGGATTGTGATCAGTATACACAGATAAAACATGACCACTACGTACATAAATCTCAAAATGTTGTAAAGTTGATACTAAACTAAACAATTCCTTCTCAATAGTTGAATAGTTCTGCTGTGCTTTATTTAACTTCTTCGAATAATAAGCCACAGGGTGCTTGATCCCATTCACTTCTTGCAGCAGAACTCCTCCTATTCCAATGTCACTTGCATCTATCGCTAAATTAAATTCCTTGCTAAAATCGGGCAACATTAGTACAGGCTCGTGAATCATTATGGCCTTTAACTTATTGAAAGCTTCGATACATTCATTATCAAATACAAAACTTCGTCCTTTCTTGAAAAGATTAGTTATTGGAGCACTTATTTCTGAAAAATTAGGAACAAATCGGCGGAAATATGAAATCATTCCGATGAATCTCATTGCCTGTTTTTTACTGGTAGGAATTGGGAAATTGATGATAGCTTCTATGTTCCCATCTTTTGGACAAATCTTACCTAGACCTACCTTATGACCCAAATATGTGATCGAGGTTTTTCCGAATTCACATTTCTTCAGATTTAAAACAAGTTTTGCTTTTTCAAGTGCTGACAATACTTTAGCTAAAATGCGTAAATGTTGCTCCCACGTATCTGAAAATATTACAAGATCATCCAAATACACAACACAGTTATCAATACCATTTAAAACTCTATTCATTAATCTTTGAAAAGTACTCGCTGCATTTCGTAGACCAAAAGCCATAACTTTGGGTTCATAACTACCGAAAGGTGTTATGAAAGCAGATATTTTCTGTGCTCGACTACTTAAAGGTACTTGCCAATAACCTTTGGCCAAATCAAGTTTAGAAATAAACTTAGCATTTCCTATTTTATCTAAACAATCTTCTATCCTGGGGAGAGGAAAATTACTTTGTTTCGTAACACTATTCACTTTTCTAAAATCAATACACAGCCTATCTGATCCGTCTTCCTTCTTAACAAGAACTATTGGAGAACACCAGTCACTTTCGTTGGGAACAATCAAACCATTGTCTAGCATATACTTAATTTCCTGTCGAACTGAATTTGTTTTTTCTGGGCTTAGACGATAAGGGCTTTGTCTAATGGGTTTTGTGTCCTGCAACTCAATATCGTGTTCTAAAAGATTAGTCAAACCCAATTTATCACTAACAGTTTCCGGATAATTTGAAAACACATTGAATAATTCCCTTGTTTTTTCTTCCTCTAAGCTAGAATTAAACAACGTGAAATTATTAAGAAAATCAGAGTTCTTCTCAAAAGTAATTTCTCTCTGCGACACTGTTACAACTGGCATTGGACGTTCATTATATTTCTTTAGCAAGTTGATGTGCAACCACTTAGCTCTACGCTTACCCATATCAATTAAGTAATTCAGATTTCCCCTTTTTTCTATGATAGGAAATGGACCTTCGAACTTATAAGATAATGAGGGACCTTCTTTCTGGACTAATACTAAGACTTTATCACCCACATGGAAAATTCTGTCTATAGCCTTAAGATCGTATTTTCTTTTAGTTTCCCCTTGACGGTTGCTCTCATTTTCTTTTGCCATCTGCCAGGCTTTCCTTAAATCCTCTTTGTGATTTTCGATATTCTGTATGTAATCCTTTCTACCTTCTTCTTGCATTAACTTACACTTTAAGATTTCTAAAGGTCCTTTAGCGGTGTGACCGAACAACAAATCAAAGGGACTAAATCCCGTGGTGTCATTAGGAGTTAATCGTAAAGCCAACAAGACAAAAGGTAACTTTTCTTCCCAATCATGCTCAAAATTATTACACAACTTCCTTAAGCAACTTTTCAACGTTTGATGAAAACGTTCAACAATTCCTTGTGATTCAGGGTGGTAGGGGGTGGAAGTTACAAGTTTAATCCCTAACTCTTTCATTTTATCTCTGAAATACTTTGATACAAAATTGCTACCATTATCACTCTGTATAACGCAAGGAAGTCCAAATTTAGAGAAATAGTTCAGCAAGCGTTTAACTACAGTTTTTGCATTGCAACTTCTTACTGGGATTGCTTCTGGATATCGTGTTAGTCTATCAATGATTGTTAATAGATAGATATTCCCTCCCTTACTCCTGGGCAAAGGGCCTACGATATCAATTACGACATTCTCAAAAGGTTCTCCTACCGATGGGATATTACATAACGGGGCCCGGGGAATTACTTGATTAGGTTTGCCAGCCATTTGACATTCGTGACAACTTAAAACATATCTCTTCACATCACTTTTCATTTTAGGCCAAAAGTACGTTTTAGTTATACACTTGAATGTTTTATTTACTCCTAAATGTCCTTGTTCATCATGTGCTAATTTCAAAATTGATTCACGAAGTTTCCTAGGAGTTACTAATTGCTCTATCACCTCCTCCTTGCTACCTGTCTTAGGACGAACATAGCGACACAAAAGTTCGTCTTTTAAACTAAATGTTTCCTTACAAACATTTTCAGGTTCATCATCCAATTCACAATCAAAAATTCTAGTTAGTGTTTCATCTTCCCTCTGCATCCTAACTAGTTCATCCTTACTCAATAAGCTAGTTTCTGAAACATTAATCTGCACATCACTTCTTTCGACAGCTACATCATCATCTCTGTTCACATCATCAACATTCGTAAAGTCAGTTTCCTCAGCTACACTCATGCTAAACTCATCGTCACTGCCTCTATTACCTACGTTCGAATCCTCGAACAACCTATGACCGTAGTCAATATCTGTATCTAATCCTGACCTGGTTACTATCATCTCAGGCACTTGAACTTCACTTAAAATAGGATTCACACACTTGGAGGTAGTTAAATCATTGCCAACAATAATGTCAACGCCGTCTACGGGCAAAGTATCCACGACTGCTAGTTTTACATCTCCTGTTACTAACTGACTTTCCAATTTCATCTTTAACAAAGGACAAACTACACAAGTGTTCGGAAACCCACCTAGCATAACTTTTTCTTTCATGCTGATTATTACATTCCTTGGTACACTCTCTCTCCTAACGAGTGATACGGCCGCTCCCGTATCTCTAAGCAAAACTACTTCCCTCGAATCACCTCCTTTAAGAGAAGAAATTAAACCTTCAGACAAAAATTCACCATAATGTTTCCTCGTTTCTTTCAAGAGATTATTCCTTCCTGAAGAAAGATTATTAACTAGTGACACAGGTTTTTTCACATTCGTACTTTCTACTGTGCAATTCCTAGCTATATGACCTTTCTTATTACAATTGTAACAAATGACCTCTGAATTACTGACTGCCCATTGGCTCCTACAGTACCGAGAAATATGACCTTCCTTCCCACACGTGTAACAATAATAATGATAATAATCCCTGTTCCTATTATCGTTATTGCTAGAACTACTTTTACTATGTTGTGCCTTACTTGACAAAAGATCGTTTTTCTTTTTACTGCCACTTAAACCATGTGTGAGACTGTACTCATCTGCTAATCTCGTAGCACTGGCAAAAGATGTTTCACGCCTATCTTCTATATATAATTTGATGTCTGGGGATATGTTATCTTTGAAACTTTCTAACAAAACTAAGTTCTTGAGATCTTCAAAATTATCGACTTGTGCGGAAGTCAACCAATCACAAAACGATCTTTCTAACTTTTTTCCGTACTCTACATAAGTACTAGTATCATCTCTTTTCAAACTTCTAAACTTCTTACGTACCGTAAGAAGTTTAGAAGTCTGGTACCAATCTGTATGCACTAAGTACGGTTTCTTTCACAGTATCATAATCTTCACTTTCATCTTCGGACAAACAACTATAGACAGAATGTGCTTTACTACTTAAAACTGATTGTAAATACGCGGTCCACTGTTTTTTTAGGAGAACCTACTCTGTTCATTAACTATTCACAAGACATAAAGTATTTCGTAACATCTTCCGCATCAAATTTCGGTATAAGTTTAAGCACTGCACTCAAATCCAAACTATCAGTGTCACTATTTAAAGATGAATTATTCCCTGATCTGCTACCTGACCGTCTGTTATGAAGAGTTGATCTTAAACGAGCCATTTCTAACTCATGCTTACGCTGTCTTTCATTTTCTTCTCGCTTTCTTTCATTTTCTTCTCTTTCAGCTGCTCAAACGTTTCCTGTTCTCTCTTAATAACATAATCACGGAGATCATCGCCATCTAGACCAAGAAGTTTACCTGAATCTATCAAATCTCTCGTAATCGCCCTCATTCTGTTTCTTTCTATATTCTCCCTGTTTCAATTGGTTATGTAGTCGAAAATTCTGGCAAAGGTCGCCAACTGTTACGATCCTCGTGGGGATCGAACCAGATTCTGTTGAATTAATTAAGGAAATGGGGACATTTCAACTACAACCAATAAGAAACAATAGGAAATATAGAAAGAAAACTCGCAAAAGAAAACATAATTTTATTTACAACTAGACAAAGGTGAATGTTTCTTGATTGAGTACTTAGGAAGCACTGAACTAAACAAAGAGAATCATTTGATTAAACTACACTCCAGCAAAATAGGGGAACAGTCAAGATGGTAAATAAATAATACAAAAAGAATATACTACTCTTAGCAGCAGCTCTCGACGGTTGACAGGAACGGAGATGTTTTTAGGTCTGGCGGCTCGTCGTGGGTAATGAGGGCGGGAGGCAACTCGTTAGGACATCTCGGACAAAGCTGGTTACGTCTGCATTCTTGTCCTTACGCCTTCTCTCCTTCGCTCAGCTTGTTCGCCCTCTCTCTCTCCTTTCTTGGGTTTCTTCCTCGTCTCTTTTTCGTACTGTCCTCCCTCTCTTGATCGCGTGGAAGTTTATATATCCCTGTATGGGAGGGGTTAACTATGGACAGGTCCATATAAGGAAATTTTCTCGTTTCTTCATCCTCATTGGTGTTCCTTGAAACCGCTGATAACACCTAGACGAACGCTCTGCTGGTGTAATCAAATTCCATGAAGTTGACTCATTCGGCTAATGTACTTCTTTTCGGCGACAAACACACTTAATCTTCTCTACAGGTTCCTTGGTCCTCTATAGACAGGGGCTCGTTGTGCTCAAAGACCTCCAACCTAGGCACATAACTTGACGATGGCAGCTTCAATAAACAATAGCGGGACCTTATCTCTCTCTCTCTCTGCTTCTCTAAGAGTAGAAAAATCACGTGTTTTAACATTCTTTCCTATATTATTCTATCTACCCATGACAAATGGCCGAATATCAAAGGTATTTTTTTTTGTTACGTCGGTGAGGTTGGTACGGATGGTGGGAACCGGAGCGAACCTTCTGGCAAAGGCCGACCATTTAGTGCCATGCTAAATGGTCGGGGCAACTGCCATTTGTCGTAGTGTGGTCCCCGATGTTTCCAGATTTTCGGCCTGTGACTTCGATCTTCGGCCTTGGCCCTCCAATCGCTCATTATCTAAAAAAATTGGTAATTTTTTTTTAACGAAGGAACTAAAAATCAGCATCGGGAGCAAAAAATCAGCTTCGGGAGCCATAATCGGGAATGAGTGAATCGAGCTTTAAGGACTCAAGTAAGACCATTAGCTCCTTGCAACTACATCATTTGGTCTTAACAACTTCTTTATTTTCTGTCGCTCAGGAAATAAATGACATTAAGATATAAAAGAAATTTCTTCCAACAAGTTTCGACCTTTGACAGGACGAGGGGAGAAGATGATAAAGGCAGTGGAATATTATTATTATTATTATTATTATTATTATTATTATTATTATTATTATTATTATTATTATTATTAATAATAATAATAATAATAATAATAATAATAATAATAATAATAATAATAATAATAATAATAATACTGGCTAAATTACAACACTAGTTAATAAAGGTTGATGCTATGAGCGTATGGACCCCAACAGGAAAAATAGCTCAGTGAGTTAAGGATATATGGAAATAGAAAGCAATACGAAAATAAGATCATAGAGAAGCAATGAACAACTAATGTAAAATATTTTAAGAACAGTAACATCATTAAAATAGATCTTTCATATATAAACTATAAAAAAGAGGAAAATAAATATGATGGAATAGTGTGTCCGGGTGTATCGTCAAGCAAGAGAACTCTAACTCAACACAGTGGATGACCATGGCACAGTGGCAATGGCACTACCCAAGACTTGAGAAGAATGGCTTTATAGGTAATAGAGAGTAAATTCTGTGTGAGGAAATTATAATGTAAAATGTTTATTCTTACAAAAAAATCCGGGTAATTGATAAATTAACCTTTGTTGGTCTTGGAAAATATCTAAATTACTTGTTATTAAAGATAGTAATTAATTTCTTAACCCTAAGGTTATTTCTGAAGATATGAATTTTCTTTTTTTATTTCTTTTAATTATCTTTTACTTTTTTAGATAACAAGTTGCATGAAATAGAATCCTTAGTTTTTTTTTCTCTCTCTCTCTCTCTCTCTCTCTCTCTCTCTCTCTCTCTCTCTCTCTCTCTCTCTCTCTCTCTCTCTTTTGCCTGCTTCTTTTTATCTTAGTTAAAAAATAAAATCTTTTCCTACACAGATTACACCTTTACCTCAAAGAGTTGCAGCTTATGGCAGAATACGTGTAATCATTTTAACAATTTCATAAATACAGGAAATTAAACGAGACAAGTTCGTTTTTACTTGATATATTTTCACCACAATTTAAGAAATTCTAATTTTCTTTAATATTCTCTACTTCATTTTCTCTAAACTCTAAAAGATAATTTTTTTTTTTCAAATACATCACTTATTAGTATCTAATCACACAGCTTCAGTACACGCTTCAATTATATTTTCACAAGAGGACATCTTCCTAATTTTATATCCAGAAGTATAAACTTGTAGCGAATGTTTTATGTTGAATAGGCTGACATATCTATATGATAGATATATTTTAACATTGTTACTCTTCCTAAAATGTTATTTTATTTCATCATTATTTCTCATATAGTTTATTTATTCAATTTGCTCACTGGGCTATACTTTCCTGTTGGAGCCCTTGGGTTTATAGCCTCCTGTTTTTCCAACTAGGGTTGTAGCTTAGCTATTAATAATCACAATAGTAATAACGATAATAATGAAGTTTTATTCCAGCTGGGACTATGTTATGGAATGATCTTCCTAATCGGGTAGTTCAATCAGTGAAACTTTAAAAGTTCAAACTTTCACCAAATGTTTTTTATGCTGAACAGGCTGACATAATTCTCTTGTATAGTTTATATATGAAAGCACTGAACATCCTAATAATGTTTGAAATGTTGATTCCTCAATGATGTGATGAAATATTAATAGTTTTGAGAAGGAAAATAGTCATATATTACAATGTACCTTTAACAAACGATTCTACAGATTATGGTAAAGATTAGCAAAAATTCTTTAGTGAAATTCATTCGCAATTATAACCTGAGAGTAACAAAAGTCTTTAATTTAAATTTAATATTTCTGTAACTGCAAAAAATGACTCTGAACATCCTAATAATGTTTGGAATAATGATTCTTTAAAAATGTGATGAAAGATTAAAAGTTTTCAAAAAGAAAACAGTCTTATATTACAATATACCTTCAACAAATGATTCTGTCTAAAACGTATATTATAATAATCAAATTTCCTGACAGAAGCGTATATTCATCATTTAAAGAGAATCTGGATTTATGATAATGTTTTACCATTTATTCGAATACATTACTGATCGACGTTACCTTCTCTTTGCTTATTCAAATAAGGTCATATTTTTTCTTCATTTGAAGGTTTTAAAGGCCGCTCATGAATGGCAGAGGTAAGAAAATTTCCTAATCTGACCATATATACATATGATCAACGCCCAAGAGCCTCTCCATCCAAGCTAGGACCAAGGAGGGTCACGCAATGGTTAATGATGACTCAGCAGGTAGAAGCTCACAACGATGGTAAGGTTGCAGATACTAAAGGAACTAACGAGTTTGAGCAGGAATCAAACCGCAGTCTGGTGATCGCCAGGCAGGGGTGTTGGTTTAGACAGAATTTATCAATATATAAAGATGATATTTTTCCCCCTTTTAATTTCAAGAATATCTGTCTACAGAGAGTAGGTTTCTTTATATCAGTTATAATTAAGCTAAACTAACAATAGTTTTCTCACTGGATTTGGGAGGAATGATTTAGTTTTAATTTACAGATGATGGAGTGAGAGTAGGTCTGCTATAGGGTGAGTACACAGTTCCTAGGTTAGGTTAGGTGGTGTTCAACTTGTGTCTGGTTTCCCTTCTAAATTGTGGGTTTTCACCTATAGCTTTTGAAATCTTATAACTTCTAAAATTTCAAGATTATGGGTCCCCCCCCCCCCACAATTATTTGCAGCATAACATTCCAAAATACCAATATACACACCCAGTAATAATTATTTTCTTCATAAGGAATATTGTGCTATGGTAAATATATACCCACATTATAATTACTTACCAGGTTCGTTGCAACCAACTACAAAAGGTTCAAAGTCACTTCTATAAACCTTAATAAAAAGCAATGCGAATTCAATCTGCCGAATAAAAGCCAAATATACTCATATAACGTTTTGATATTCAAGTAAAAGGAAATCAGAAAATACATTTTGTGTATCCTTGCGCAAATACCTCTTTACGCACCAGACTGCATCTCTTCATCCTATCAAGATCCTGACTGATAAACTGAATCTAGCCAATAAAAACCTTTCACAAAATGATAAAACGTAGCAATTGGGTAAAAGAAAAAAAAATAGAGAAACAGAGAGTTTCTCAAACAAGGAAATTGATCCTGTGATAAAAGACGAGATCTTCATAGGAAACCCTTCTTGAACTTTGGTCATCTCTAAGCTTTGGTAACTTCAAGTGACTTTTGATCAAGTCTATAGAAATCAAAACTTTTTTTTTTTTTTAGTTTTCTTTATAGAATTATTTTTTTTCATAGTTTATATGGAGTAGATCTAATCTAACGTTTTTGCTGATCTTAAGATATTGTATATTAATTGTTCATTACTTCTCTTATAGTTTATTTATTTCCTTATTTCCTTTCCTTATTGAGCTATTTCCCCTGTTGGAGCCTTTGGACTTATGTACTTATATCATCCTGTTCTTTTCCTTACTCGGGTTGTAGCTTGGCTAATAATAATAATAATAATAATAATAATAATAATAATAATAATAATAATAATAATACTAATAATAATAATAATAATAATAATAATAATAATAATTATATTAATAATAATAATAATAATAATAATAATAATAATAATAATAATAATATAATAATAATAATAATAATGGTTATTATTATTATCATTATTATTATTATTATTATTATTATTATTATTATTATTATTATTATTATTATTATTATTATTATTATTATTATTATTGTTGTTGTTTTTGTTATTTTTATTAGCATCATTATTATTATTATGATGGAATTGTAATTCAGTGACTTGGGTGGAGTTTTGGATTATCTCAGAGTTATTCATTGATAATAATAGTGCAATTTATAGATATAAAAGTCAACCTATATGATAGTTACAATGATAGATTATTTGCCAAACTAAATCTTATTTGATTTCACTCAAGAATTGTTTAGTACCTGGCCTCTCTGCCTGTTTTTTTTCTGTCTATTTCCTGCCTGTAGGTGTTTGTGCCTGTCCTTTTGGTCTGTCTTTTTTTCTGTCTGTTTCCTGCTTGTCAGAGTTTTTACCTGTCGTCTATCTACTTCCTGCTTGTCAGCGTTTCTCCACACCTTTTATACTGAAGAATTCTTATCCAAAGTTCTCCTATTGACCATAAGAGAACGACCATTGAAAGCATATCATAAAACTGAGAAAAAAGATATAAAGTTCTCCCGCTAATGCACCTTTTATGTCCCATTACCGCTGTCAATGGCAGGTACTGTTCAAGGCAAGATTAAAATGTTCTTGTAACTTTCTAATTTTCTGACTTCCTCTTGCTTTCTCTGAAGAATGTGCTCTACCTGTTCGACCTGAAGCCCTGCCATTGTGCTTCTCAGGGATGGCCAGTAAGGTGCATTAGGTCATTCTTCTGTAGTTTTTTCACTCTTTGTTCGTTGGTTATTTTCAAAGCAGAGTTTTGAAAATATTTACCGAGCACAATAAATATGAGAAAATATTTACTCGGTAGATAGAGAAACTCTTATTGATTTGAGGAATAAACAATAATGTCTGACTTTAATAGGGAGTCCAAGGCTTTCCATGAAAAGTTTAGATCGTTCTGAAAATGCAGACATGAGGCTTAGTGTACTTTTTTTTCTAAGACCTACATTATTTTCTTTAATGGAGTTGCCTATTATTATTATAATTATTATTATTATTATTATAATTAGGAAAGCTACAACTCTATCTGGAAAAAACGGATGATATGAGTTCAAAGGCTTCAACAGGGAAAAATAGCCTAGTGAGAAAATTAAATAAGGGAGAAATAAACTATATGAAAAGTAATGAACAATTAAAACAAAATATTTCAAGCACAGTAATAAAGGTGAGGAGTTGGAGGACTATAAACCTGTTATATACAAACTGGAACCTTTGTAATATCGAAGAAAGTTTAGAAAATCATCAGAGAATAATAAAAAAAAAGTATAAATAACCTTTGTAATATCGAATGAAATGGAGAAAATTAAAAGAAAATAATAAAAAGGAAG
>NC_090756.1:30447166-30452751 GCF_036898095.1 Palaemon carinicauda
ACTCTTTAAGTCAACTAACCCTCTAAAGATATCCATGTAAGAGAGAGAGAGAGAGAGAGAGAGAGAGAGAGAGAGAGAGAGAGAGAGAGAGAGAGAGAGAGAGAGAGAGAGAGAGAGAGAGAGAGATAATTTGTTGTAAAAGATTCCTATATCAAGGACATCATGATCCTTTTTTTTTCGATTTTTACTGTTTTCTCTTACAGAACTACCCTATGTTAAGACCGTTCGAAAAGGAAATAAGAAAGCAAAAGATATAAAAGAAAAAGAAATAAGAGAGCAAGAGAAATAAGAGAACAAAAGAAAAAAGAGAGCAAGAGAGATAAGAGAGCAAGAGTAATAAGAAAGGGAAAGATAGGAAAAGAAATAAAGAGTAAAAGAAATAAGAGAGCAAAAGAAATAAGAGGGAAAAGGATATAAGAGAGCAAGAGGGACAAGAGAGCAATAGTATTAAGAGAGAGAAAGGTAGCAAAAAAATAAGGAGTAAAAGAAATAAGAGAGCAAAAGAAAGAGAGCAAAAGAAATAAAGAAAAGAAAACGAAGAAGAGGCAAAAGAAATACACAGAGCAAAAGAAATAAGAGAGAAAAATAATAGGAGAACCAAAGATATAAGAGATAAAAAGAAATAAGAAAGCAAAACATATAGAGAACAAGAGAAATAAGAGAGCAACCATATAATCAGCTGAAACGATTTATGGCTGTTTCATTTACAAATTGAAAACGTTGCTGTACAAGATTTGTAGATAGAGAGACTCTTATCTATTCAAGGAATAAACAATACTGTCTTAACTTTAATCTAGAGTCCAAAACTTTCCATAAAAGGTTCAGATCGTTTTGAAAACACAGGCGTGAGATTTAGTGTATTTTTTTATTATAAGAACTACGTTTTCTTTAATGGAATTACATAATAATAATTATTATTATTATTATTATTATTATTATTATTATTATTATTATTATTATTATTATTATTATTATTATTATTATTATTAGAAAAGCTAAAACCCTATTTGGAAAAGCAGGTTGCTATAAGCTCAAAAGTCACAACAGGAAAAAGAGCCCAGTGTGGAAAGGAAATAAGGAAATGAATAAACTATATGAGAAGTAATGAACACTCAAAGTAAAATATTCTAAGAACAGTAATAAATATGAATAGTTGGGGGAATATAAATCTGTTATATGCAAACCTTTGTAATATCAAAGGAAATTTAGAAAATCATCAGAGAATAATAAAAGAAAAACAGAAACTATAATCAACTTTTGTAATGTCGAAGGAAATGGAGAAAATTACAAGAGAATAATAAAAGGAAAGAAGGCCATAATAATCAGGGTCCTCTGAGTTGCATGTGTCTTAAATGTGACTTATGTCCCTTTTGCGTGCAGATGCCCTGCAATTGGTCAAACCCACAGAAGCGATGATGTTGTGGCATTAGCCTTTAGTGATGTTGTTCGTTGGGGGCAAAAATGTATCAATTAATTTCCGATTTTCGTGATCTGAGTCTTTTGTTATCTTGAGGGAATGATATTGTTGGAAGAGTAACTTTGTTACTGCAATAGTTAATCGCAATGAACAATTGACAATTTTATGAACAAATACATTAGAAAAAAATTGATTCATATTCTACTAAGGATTAATCTCCTTTCATTAGATAATAATAATAATAATAATAATAATAATAATAATAATAATAATAATAATAATAATAATAATAATAATAATAATAATAATAATAATAATAATAAAGACCCAGTAGAAGATTTTTTAAACCTATCAATATTCAAATATCAGTGGAAAGGAATAGAGCGTATTTGCTATAAACTATTTATCCCAATTATGAAACAGATGAACAAAAATATATAAGGAAAAATCTTACAGATGATACAATTCTAAGTCGTTTTCCAAATGAATATGGTATTTTTATTTTTTTTTTATTTTTAGAAAATAATATTTTTGCAAATCCTTATATTATATAAATACATTAATGGTAAAGGACGTTTACTAATGAACTGATATTGCATATACTATGCTTTAATAAAAAATACAAAAAAATAACCGAAAATGGATGAAATTAAGAATATCCCTTTCCCTTAATTAAGAATAATTTTGTTTATAGTTTGGCTTGTTGAAATAAAGCCATTTCAGAGGCCTTTTATAGCAACGTCTTGCAAGACCAGAGCCAAAAGCAAAAGTAATGAGGTACTTAGAACAACTTCAAACTGTCTCAAAGTTTGTCCGTATTTATCCGGGTGACATTTGGCAAGAATTGTCAAGAGTTGAACACAAAAGATGTCTGTTCATTGCTACAATATAAGAGGTGAGAATGCAAATGTTCGCTCTCTCTCTCTCTCTCTCTCTCTCTCTCTCTCTCTCTCTCTCTCTCTCTCTCTCTCTCTCTCTCTCTCTCTCTCTTGATTTCACGACCACAACAAACGCCACTATTTCCAGTCCACTGCAGGTAAAGGCTTCAAATATGTCCTTTTGGGGCTTCATGTCTGGGTTTTGGCCCTTTTTCATCCCCACGCTGGCCACTGCGGATTAGTGATGGTGGGAAACTTTAGTCTCGTCGCTCATAGTAAACTAATCTAGTAGGGCTGGCCATGGCTAGTAGAGTTTTGCTGATTATGGAAATACACAAACCCCTTCATTACGTTATGGCATCCTAATATATATACACGCTCGTACACACACAAATATATATATATATATATATATATATATATATATATATATATATATATATATATATATATATATATATATATATATATATATATATATATATATATAGATATATATATATATATATATATATATATATATATATATATATATATATATATATATATATATATATATATATATATATATATATATATATATATATATATATATATATATATATATATATATATATATATATATATATATATATATATATATATATATATATATATATATATATATATATATATATATATATATATATATATATATATATATATATATATATATATATATATATATATATATATACGGAAAGAATTCGAATAACTGTGTTTTTTATGTTAACTATTTCCACTTTTTATTTAAAAATGTACTTACAGAAACCCTTTGCGAAGGACTTGCAAAATCTGTAATGCATTGAAATTACACAATAGAACATCAAAAAGGAGTAATGCCTCCAGTATTACAAAAGAATACTTATCATAACGCACGGATTGTTTATAAAATATAGTTTTTGATTATCTAAACTACCGTAAACGTATAAATAGAAATATATGTAAATCAATTTATCTGAACCCAGCCACAGCTCCACTTTCTTTGATTTAACTCCGTATTTATGATAACTTTGAAGGCATTTTTCACCTGGAAGCAGTGTGAGATTTTAAAGGCCAATTGGATATTCCTTGTTGCTCTCACTTAGAAAACTGAAGGATTTTCCCTTCAATGCTGCTCTGCTCTTGAAACTTTACACGGGAAATTTCACACACAACTGTTTGAGACTAAATCTATTCTCGTATCCACATAGACGTGTCAGTGTGGTTTTTTTCGTGTATCGAATGAGATGATTCCTAAAGACTACTCCTTTCTTATGATTGAATTTCATTTTAGAACATCTCTGCCTGGCGATCTGTTAGACGGGGGTTTGAGACCAAATCGAGATTGATAGTTTCTTGTAGTATTTGCAACCTCACCATTCTTTTGAGATAAGGATGTGGGGGCTGGGGATGAGGGAGCCTATGCGTCTACCTGCTGAGTCATCAACAGCCATTGCCTGGCCATTCATGGTCCTAGCTTGGGTTGAAAATATGTTAGAAACCAATAAGAGTAAAAAAAGAAATATGAGGAGAGAGAGAGAGAGAGAGAGAGAGAGAGAGAGAGAGAGAGAGAGAGAGAGAGAGAGAGAGAGAGAGAGGAGAGAGAGAGAGAGAGAGAGAGAATATAGTGGAAAATGAAAATAGATGAAAGAGAGTTAATGGAAATGAGATTGAAAGAATCTCATATCGTCTTTAAGATCCTAAAACCGATGTTACGCATTACTGTGGACTTGTGTGCATCCCAATGTTGGAAAACAACGAGAAATGGCATCCAACAGTCTCCCTCCCATACAAAGACTATTGTCTTCGTTCTCTCTGTCATGAAAGACTATACAAACTACAGCAATGATACCCACAATTCTCTCAGCCTCTATTCTGCCTTCATTTTGTCCGTGCTTTTTTTTCTCTCTCTCTCTCCTCTCTCTCTCTCTCTCTCTCTTCTCTCTCTCTCTCTCTCTCTCTCTCTCTCTCTCTCTCTCTCTCTCTCTCTCTCTCGCACTGAATTAAAGTTTCTAAGCTACAGCCGAATAAAACCGCATTGCACATTTTCCAGCACATTACTTCCCAGTAATAATATCCGGTAATCCGGCTGGCAATATTGAAAGGTGGTCTAAATTTCATTAATAAATATTTTCATGTCCAGAATTGGATGGAAATTGTGAGATTATTTGTAGATAGAGTTAGATTTTGAATGTCTCTGATTAGTGTATTCAATTATATATATATATACTATATATATATATATATATATATATATATATATATATATATATATATATATATATATATATATATATATATATATATATATATATATATATATATATATTCTCTTCCGAATACCTTAACGTGGTGAAAGGGTTTGCGTATCACCATGATCAGCAAAGCTGTACTAGTCAAGGATACTCATATGTTTGTTTGTTTGGGCGATAAGACCCTAGTCTCCCACCATCACCAGCGTGGTGATAGAAATGGACAAACTGCAGACATAAATAGAGACATGTCTGATCAATGCCCAATCACCATCTCCATCCAGCTAGGACCATGGAGAGCCAGGCAATGGCTTCTCATGTCTCAGTAGGTTGGCACATAGGCTCCAAACACCTCTTTGCTTTGCTCACAAGGATGGTGAGGTTACAGACAACACAAGGAATTATCGAGCTTGAGCCGGGTTCTAATCCCCAGTCCAACACATTGCCAGGCATGGACGTGACCCCCCCCCCCCCCCCCCCACCCAACCCCTGCCACGTTAGGACCTAGGGGAACTAGGCATCTGGATGATGAGGATTGAACATACAGATCCATAGATGGTCTCTGCAGCTCTGTCACTGACTTTTTTTTTTTTTTTTTTTTTTTTAGATAAATACACCGATTTTCCTTTTCTATGATTCTTAAAAATCCCTTTTCTATGGACGCTAGACCAATGAAGTGTCATTATTTCGAAGACATTGTTCCTCTATTTGGTGATGATTGCATGAAATTGTCGAACATGAAACTCTTTAATAGGACAAATGACTCAACTGTCCAGATAAATGTATCCTGCGTAATGCATTGATGATAGGAAGTCCTTGTATGGTTGTGTTTCTGTCCGTGCAACAGTGTGCCACCAAAAATGCAAATAACATAATTTATGGAATAAATTTCATAGAAAATAAATTTGAAGTGTCTGGTTATTTCAATCAAATGATAGGAAAATTACAATAGATTTTATCATATTATATCAATTTCTAAGTAAAAAATTTAGTATTTAATAACAATTACTATTACCA
>NC_090756.1:30455751-30470738 GCF_036898095.1 Palaemon carinicauda
GGCAAATAGATAGACATATCTGGGCAGATAGATAATCGCTTAAGTAGATAGATAGAAAGATATCTTGGTAGATAGATAGATAAACAGATATTTTGGTAGACATAGATATCTAGGTAAATCGGTAGATACATACGTAGATAAATAAACAGATAATTACGTAGATAGATTAATAGATATCTTGGTAAATAGATAGAAAGATCAACAGATAGATATACTATCTCTATCTTACTAATAATAATATTCCAAGGCCTATTATTTAAGTCACTGCCTTAGAGGAAAAGAATGAAAAAAGAATTTAATCATTTGACCAGAAAACCCATTCGAATGTCATCATCCGGTTCAGATAAATCTTCCAGAAGTGATTCCAGAGCAAGAGGATTGTTTGCAATGGAGAGGAAATGCTTTCAGCTGTTTTATTCCAGTCAGAATCGCGAGGATTAGCAGTCTCTCTCTCTCTCTCTCTCTCTCTCTCTCTCTCTCTCTCTCTCTCTCTCTCTCCTCTCTCTCTCTCTCTCTCTCCACTTAAGTTGGAATAATTTTATTCAATCTCAGTTGTCCCAGAATACAGTAGAGCTATGGTACATATGATGAGCCCTCAAGCCCCCTCTCCCTCAATCTTGGAACAGGGAAGTCCAGGCAATGTCTAATGATGACTCAGAACGTAGACCTATAAAGTCCCTCAAACTCCAGCCCCTAGCTCACAGGGATGGTAAAGTTGCAATTAAAAGTATCGATCTTGAGTTGGACTTGAACTCTCTTCCAGCAGATAGTGGGGCAGGGAAGTTTCAAATAGGCTACTTCCGGACACAGCAAAGCCGGGGAACTTAACTTTCAGTTCATGATAATCCAGAGACTGATAAGGAAAGAAAGACCAATTCCTTGCGCTAGGCAAAGCCTTCCTATATTAGGTTAAGTTGGTTCAGATTAAGATGGCGGAATTTTAGGAGACATATTTTGTCTTTTTTCAGAGAATTGATTCTGATTGAGACATTTTTCATCTCATGATTGGTTTTCCTTTTTTGGGTGTCACTTTAAATATTCATGGGGTACTTCGGAAATCAGTTATTTATTTTTATATGGCTGCTTAAAAATGCGTTATTGTGTTTTATTTGTGGATCGGTTATTACAATATTTACGTTGCTTTTGCAAATGTTTTGAACAAAAAAATAAAACCAAATTCCGAAATACTATTATATGCCACTACACCTTTTATTATGTACTGTATATTTTCCAATTTCCGAATAACATTTTCGGATTTTCCGAGTCTAAAAAATCCTAGTCCTCCGTCTATTTTCCTTTCTATTTTTGGAAGCATGAAAGAACATTTGGTAAACTGTGGTTGTACACTGCCCTGCTTCAACGAAAAATAATTTTGAGTAGCTTTTTATAAAACACCCACTGACGATGTTAGAAAATAGTTTTTATTTGAAAATTTTACAGTTATTATTATTATTATTATTATTATTATTATTATTATTATTATTATTATTATTATTATTATTATTATTATTATTATTATTATTATTATTATTAGCTGAGCTACAACCTTAGTTGGGAAACCAGACTGCTCTATTGCCAAGGGCTCCAACAGGAAAAAAGCGCTTTGAGAAAATAAGAAAATATATAAACTGCCAGAGAAGTAGTGTACAATTAAAATAAAATACTTTAGGAACACTAACAAACATTCAAATAATCCTTCATATATAAAATATAAAGCAAAAACAAACAAGCGGAATAGTAATAAGAAAGTATAGTGTACCCGACTGTACCCTGAAGCAAGAGAACTCTGTCCCAAGAAACTTACTAAATGTAGAAGATGGACTTGCAGCACTCTGAGTGTGTGTGGATGGAGAAAGTATAGGGGAATGGTCTCTATGGCACAGGAATATTATTGACAAAAGGGGACAAAAGTAATCGAAATAAAGTAATGCGAGTCTTTGGACTTTTTCATTCCCAAAATGACGTCGGTAAACGAGGAGAGAATTGTGTTATTGTTGGCAAATGGAAGACAGAAGTTATTGATTGTTGATGGTAAAATGTTTCTCTTTGTTTATCTGAACACAAAAAAATTTCTTAAAACCTTTTTATGAATGCAATACCTTTCTTCATTTTCACTTTCCTTTATACTTCTATGAAGAGTAATTCTTTTTTTAAATCAAGTCTTGAAAATTTTCAGTTCTTTTTGTTTTGATTTCACATCACTCCTGTAAATTATCCTCGGTAATCGATATATATATATATATATATATATATATATATATATATATATATATATATATATATATATATATATATATATATATATATATATATATATATATATATATATATATATATATATTTAAATATATATATATATATATATATATATATATATATATATATATATATATATATATATATATATATATATATATATATATATATATATATATATATAAAATAGTTTGCTTTTCAATCAGTAATAGATTATAATCATTTTGATACTGGAAATAAAACATCAACAAAAACAACATTATTATTATTATTATTATTATTATTATTATTATTATTATTATTATTATTATTATTATTATTATTATTATTATTATTATTATTATTATTACCTAGGCTACAATTCTAGTTGATGAGTAGGATGCTACAAGCCCATGGACTCCAACAGAAAAAAAAACCCAGTGAGGAATGGAATTAAGGGAATAAGTAAACTACAAGAGAAGTCTATCTATCTATCTAGGCTCCATGTCCTTGACGTAGGCTGTCAATTCCCACCTCCTGGTCCTGTCTGTAGCCGTCTGTATAAATTGTCCAGCTGTCACAGTCTCATTTACATCCTCAAGTAAGCTGTCCAAAAACTTTTCCCTTATCGGCCTCTTGCTCTTCTCCGTTTTATCTTCTTATTATTAGCTAAATTACAATCCTAATTAGAAAAGTGGGATACTATAAGCCCATGGACTCCAGCAGGGAAAAATAGCCCTATGAGAAAAGTTTTAAGCAAATGGATAAAGTAAGAGAAGTAATGAATAAATAATATGAAATCCCCTAAGAACAGTAACGGCACTGAAATAGGTCTTTCATATATAAACTATAGAGACAGACTTACGTCAGCCTTTTCAACATAAAAACATTCGCAGAAAGTTATATATATATATATATATATATATATATATATATATATATATATATATATATATATATAATATATATATATATATATATATATATATATATATATATATGTACTGTATATATATTGGGACTTGGCATTTGATTAATGATAAATTTTTGCACATTTAAACGTGTTTTTCATATTTTAAATAAGCCATATATATCAATACATTAAAGTCTGGATTCTCTTAACGACCTCAGGATCAGAGCCCCAGGCGAAATCACTCAAAGACTATAGTCGAGACACTTGTCTGAGATTGCATTTAGTAACCAACTAAGGTACAGTAGTACAGTTGGCTTCATTAATTCCGGTACACTTCACGGGAAGCTAAGGAGACGTCTGGCAGCTGTACTTTGTGGCAGGTAACGATGTTGGCAAAACTGAGCTTGTAAGCACGGGATCAAATTTGTTTTATTATTATTTTACGAAGTACTGTTTATAAAAATATAACTATTTGCTTAACAGCACTTTTGAAAATTAGCAAGAATACTTTTGATCACTTGTCTAAAAGATTAACGACTTTGTTGGCTTACGAGGATTGTATTGGTCTGCAAGCAGTAATTTCCCCCTGTAAGCGTATTTTTTTTTTTTTTTTTTGTAACTTTTGACAAGACTATAGTTGCCGCAGAGATTCCGGGTGAAATAAGCCACAACCCCTTATGACGGAATAGCCAATCATGTTATGTACCGGGTTAACAGAGATAACAACACATCCCCTTAAAGTACAGTTTTAAATTTGTAACGGGGTTTGTTGTAACCGCTGCTATCGGGAGATACATAGTGATTGGTTATGGCGTAATCAGGGTGTGTGTCCTATTTCGCCCGGAATACTTGTGGTGACTATAGAACGTGATGTGCCGGGAATTCGTCACAGAGTACTCATACGCCACCCGTTAGTGTCCATGGGCATTCTGTATGTAATTTGTTTTGCATTATGTGGCACTTTGAGCCCCTCTAGCCCAGATCCTTCTTATTCGACTCTCTGAGCAGCATTCTTAGAAGAAGCATGAGCCTTTGGAATTTATTTTTTGTACAGTTGTGACCCCATGAAATTAGTGATGGCTATTGTTCTTCATAAATGCATTATGTGCAACTTTGTGAAGGTAACATTATCATGAAAATGACGCAAAAGATGATTAAGAAAGAAGTTGAAGATCACTGGAGGAGTGAAGAAAGATTTTTTTAATAGAAATGTCAGGAAATGTAAAATGATTGCAAGAAATTTAGAGAGAAAATGAGATGATAGCTGTGCTCTATATTGTGACATTAAACATAAGAGAGAGAGAGAGAGAGAGAGAGAGAGAGAGAGAGAGAGAGAGAGAGAGAGAGAGAGAGAGAGAGAGAGAGAGAAAGCATTTATCTCGGTTTCCATGAGAGAATGAAAAATACAAGTGACACTGACGTGGAATGAGACAACCAGACGCCATTTCTTACTGTTGCAACAATCCTGTTGCATCAGAGCAATCTCTCTCTCTCTCTCTCTCTCTCTCTCTCTCTCTCTCTCTCTCTCTCTCTCTCTCTCTCTCCTCTCTCTCTCTCTGAAAAACTAGTGAATATTGCAGTTTACAGACCCCCAAATACTAAGGAGTTTGACATAATAATAGAAAAAAAATAGATGATATATGTATAAACCATAAAGACTGGAATATACTCCTATCCGAAGATTTTAACTTTCCTTTCGTGGATTGGAAAGAACGGATAGAAGAAAGTGGTTTTATATATTCATATAAAAAAGAGAGTAATAGTAGCGCAGAAGATAAGAGGCAATTTGAAAAGATTCAAGATATGCTATTATAACATAATATGCAAAAATTAAACCACATTGCAACAAGAAAGGGAAATATCCTAGATTTAGTATTGGTGAATGAGGTGAATTATATTAAAGAAATAGTAGTTTATAACACGGGGATTTATGACCACAATGTCATAGAATTAATAGTCCATTCCAAAGCAAGTGATCGCAGAGATAATCAGAGAATAAAACGTTGGGAAGGATACGGAAAATATAATTTTTATAGTAAGAATATAAAAGGATCAGAAATAAATGTATTCGTAAGTGATAATATACAGGTAAATACGGACATACTGTACAAAATACTGGAGAAAATTGTTGAAAAATATGTACCAAAAAAAAAAAAAAAAATAATAAATAAACAACAGATATGCATACCAAGAGACAGAAGGATCTTATTTCCGAAGATTAGAAAGTGGAAGAAAAATCTTGCAAAAGAAAAATATGTATAGAAAGTGGTGGAAATAAAACGTTGGCCTCGGACTTATCCAAGGACTTTTATTGGCCTTGGACTTACCCAAGTGTTCGGGATGAATAGAAGACCCGCAATCTTTCCTGACCCCGGAAGGAGAGAGAGAGAGAGAGAGAGAGAGAGAGAGAGAGAGAGAGAGAGAGAGAGAGAGAGAGAGAGAGAGAGAGAGGTCACCTTCCATATCTAGAGAGAGAGAGAGAGAGAGAGAGAGAGAGAGAGAGAGAGAGAGGTCAGCTTCCAAATCTATAGTTGCTCTCTCCCCCCCCCTCTCTCTCTCTCTCTCTCTCTCTCTCTCTCTCTCTCTCTCTCTCTCTCTGAAAAAGAGAGCCAAGCCCAACGTGTGTGCTTCCCAGACATTAGTTTAGGGGACACATCTCTGTCATTACTTCGTCTCTTGATTTAAAAATTTACCGAACACAATAAGTCAATAAACAGACTAAACGGAAATTTAATTCTATATATATATATATATATATATATATATATATATATATATATATATATATATATATATATATATACCTTTTTTGTGTTATCAGTTAATGCTTCTCGATAATAATAATAATAATAATAATAATAATAATAATAATAATAATAATAATAATAATAGCTATCATTTCATATATTAGATTTGGTCATACTAAAGCCATATTATACAGCAAAGTCGATTAAAAAAATTCAATAATTTTAAGGGACATTTATTATATTCTTTAACAGTATAGAATTAACGTCACCTTAACCCTGGATAGGTACGGTCCTCGGACACCCCTTTAAGGGTATACTCGGACGCGAACGACCCCGACGCCAAAAAAAATTCTTGAAAAATCAGTTTTTGCAGTAACCTCCTTTTTTCTTTTGCCAAAAAAAACTTCAATGAATGCTTAAAACAACTGTATAGATAAATACTACTCATCTGCAGAAAAACTATTTATTATAAATATTTTAAAAAATTAAGTAGAAAAAAAAGACCTGACATAAAAATTCATAAAAAAAAAGTTTATACATATATACACAAATCCTTTTAGGAATTGATTCTTGAATGTTTAGGACACATCTTGATGTATTTTGGATGAAGTCAGACCCATGGAGGTGAAGATCTGAAATGAGAAAAAAAGGGTAACTTTTTTTGGCCAAAAAAATTTGTCCAAATTTCATGAATTTTTTTGGGTACCCAAATGAAATAGGAAGTGGCTAATTTTTTTAGGGAATAAACATATGTTATCCTAAAATAGAAATATGTAAAAAAATATTCAGTATTTTGTAAATTACATTTATATCAGGGGCCATATCTAAAGGTCATTTTTTGAGTACTTAGAAATTCCGTAAAAAAATACATATATTTAATATATAATATGATATTTATGCAGGTAAAAATATACCAAAATATCACAAATTCTATAGGGAACAAGAATATATATAGATAGGGCAGCTTACGCTTCGGATATGTCCACAAAATGGCTGCCAACCACACTGACTCAGACTCCCTAATCTGCCACTTGAAATGTAGGAAGGGTATGTCAATTTCAAGGTGTTATTTACTAATCTAATTATTATTGGATATGCATAAAAATTGTATGGTGGGTTGCTGGATAATTGTCGATTATTTTACGAATATAAAATTAAAATTCTGACCCAAAAACATTTTTTTGAAGGGAAATAAAATCGAAAAAAAAAATGTAAAACAATATTTTAGCTAAAAAAATTTGATGATATTCAATCAAAAAAAAAGTAAACAAAATTTTCCGACAAATAAACATCTAGAGGAATCATTACTCTGTGATAGTTCCTTAGTACGTAGTAATTTTGAAAGAATTGGGAAAAAACGAAAAAATGGCAATCACCGGAAAATCGAACACATACCTATATATACGCCATATCTGGCTAAAAAAAAGATAGGCATGGGTAGCCAGATCATCTAGAAACACTTTCCAACACTATAAAAATATAAGTTTTGCGACACTACTTGCCAATTCCTTACGGTAACATGACTAAGCAAAAAAATGCAAAACAAATAAAAAGGGGCACTCGAGGAAAAATGGCTAACATTCTAATATACAGCATTTCAGAAAAAAAAAATTCAGCCACGTGCTAGTCAAACCATCAAGGCACATTTTCCGACAAATAAACATCTAAATGAATAATTACTCTGTGATAGTTCCTTAGTACGTAGTAATTTTGAAAGAAATGGGAAAAAACGAAAAAATGGCAATCACAGGAAAATCGAACACATACCTATATATACGCCATATCTGGCTAAAAAAAGAAGATAGGCATGGGTAGCCAGATCATCTAGAAACACTTTCCAACACTATAAAATTATAAGTTTTGCGACACTACTTGCCAATTCCTTACGGTAACATGACTAAGCAAAAATATGCAAAACAAATAAAAAGGGGCACTCGTGGAAAAATGGCCATTCTAATATACGGCATTTCAGAAAAAAAAAATTTCAGCCACGTGCTAGGCAAACCATCAAGGCATATTTTCCGACAAATAAACATATAAATGAAATATTACTCTGTGATAGTTCCTTAGTACGTAGTAATTTTGAAAGAAATGGGAAAAAACGAAAAAATGGCAATCACAGGAAAATCGAACACATACTTATATATACGCCATATCTGGCTAAAAAAAAAATAGGCATGGGTAGCCAGATCATCTAAAAACACTTTCCAACACTATAAAAATATAAGTTTTGCGACACTACTTGCCAATTCCTTACGGTAACATGACTAAGCAAAAAAATGCAAAACAAATAATAAGGGGCACTCGCGGAAAAATGCCCAACATTCTAATATACGGCATCTCAGATAAAAAAAAAGACATGCACGTGTTAGCCCAACCATCAAGGCACACTTTCTAACACATAAACATGAAAAAAAAATCAATAATATACGGCAATTCCTTACTACGTAGTAAATTTTTACAAATATTGAAAAAAAACAGAAATTGGCAACCGCAGTTAAATACCCAATATACCAATAACTACGTCGTATCTGACAAAAACAAAATCACACATGGGTAGCCAGATCATCTAGACACACTTTCCAACACTAAAAAAGCAAAAGTTTTACGACACTATTTCGCAATATCTTACGGAAAAATGACTTGGCAAAAATATGAAAAAAAAGGAAAAAGGGACACTCGCGGTAAAATGCCCGACATTCTAATATACGACATCTCAGATAAAAAAAAAGACATGCACGTGTTAGCCCAACCATCAAGGCACACTTTCTAACACATAAACATGAAAAAAAAATGAATAATATACGGCAATTCCTTACTACGTAGTAATTTTTACAAATATTGAAAAAAAAACAGAAATTGGTAACCGCAGTTAAATACCCAATATACCAATAACTACGTCGTATCTGACAAAAACAAAGTCATGCATGGGTAGCCAGATCATCTAGACACACTTTCCAACACTAAACAAGCAAAAGTTTTACGACACTATTTGGCAATATCTTACGGAAAAATGACTTGGCAAAAAAATGAAAAAAAATGAAAAAGGGGCACTCGCGGTAAAATGGTCCTCGTGGTGATGAACGACATTTTAACTAAAAAAAAAAACATGCACATGGTAGCCAAACAATCCACCAAGACTTTCCACAACTGATAACCTATACAAGTTGCACCATTCTACGACAATTTCATAATACGTAATAACTTTGATAATTATGCAAACTACCCTAGAAGGGTAAACTCGGACGCGAACGACCCCGACGCGTCTCAGAAATCGGGGAAGGAGTACAGCTACAGCAATGCACATCTGGACACTACTAGAGCGTGTAGGGGAGACACCTCCTGCAGGTCGATCACCCACAAATTCAGTCACGGGGGTGAGTCACGTGAGAAAAACCTGTTTTTTTTTGACGCTCGGGGTCGCAAACGACCCACCGTACCTATCCAGGGTTAATATCTTCTTCGTTCTAATGTTTGAATCTTTGGCCGGACAGAAGTAGGCTATTCATTATTAAGTAAATTATCTTATTCAAAAAAGAATTTAGTAAATAAAAAATTAAATAAACTATTAAGAGACATATAATTAGAATTAAATATTCAAAGAACAGCAACAACATTAAAATAAATCTATTACATTGTCACGGCCACCACTCTCCTTCCCCCAGCCTGCCTTCCCTGTACAACAAGCAGGTTGTTTGTTAATTGCTTGAGCACTTGTCACATCTTCTAATTAGCAGTCGCAAGTGGGATTGCTTGCTCCCACCTCAACGTAAGCCAATCAGGATACGCCATGACTGCTTCTGGCCTGTATGTATACAGGGTCTGAGCTGGATCAGTAGTCACTGGCAGCTCATTACTGCTACCCACTGCTACAAGTCTGCCTCCCTCACCTGTATTGTGTCTCGTCTTTGTATCGTTTTTGTGAACTTCTCTGCTGGTCGGCTTTTTCGGCTAAGTATTTTGTAACCTGTACCTCGTAATCCCCTTATCTCACCAGTGTGTTGTCCAGTATTAGGACAGTTATATTATCTTTATATTTGTGTATTATTTTGTGTGTATTATGTCTACTTTATATGTATATGTTTACTGTGCACTGAATTAAATTAAGGTTATGTTACTGAAATATTATTTGAACTCCCCATTCCCAGCATACCACAGCTACATGCGTTCCCTTGCGTTTCTTCACTTTTAATTTTTGTTATACCTTGGGTATTCGGTATGCAATTATATTTATTTTTTGTTATTTCACATTCTAACACCCAAGTTGTGACAAGTGGCGACCTCCCCAGGACGTAATTGCTAAGTTGGTGATCGTTGTCCATTATTTGTTACTCCCTGGTGTCCTGTTAATTATTAATCACTTTCTTTTACAGTGACAGTGCTTTGATTTTGTTCAGTGGTTTAATGTGTTTCTTGTATCTGATAAGTGAAGTGGTTTTTTTTTTATTGTAAACCAAGACGAGTGTTGGTATGTGTAGTTTAAATTCTTACGGTAAAACTCGTTTGGTATTGCACTTTGTACCGCCACACCACACATGTTAGATAAAGTGCAGTAAGTAGCAGTCATAGAGTTTACTCAGTTTAAAGTGTTCACAGCCCTCACTAGTAAACTTTATCAGCGTTAGGGTTAGCTAATAAGTGCTTACTTTCGCTCCTCCATTCCGTGTGTACGGATCATTATTGTTTGTGTATCTTTATATCTAGTATCATTTATCGTTCCAAGTATCGGAGTGTCCATTTTTTTTCCCAAGCCTCTCATGTTTCTCCAGTATCATTAAAAATCTTATTCAAGTATCTTTACGCGGTGTGTGATTGTCGGTGACTCAGACGCGAACACTCCATCTATGAATCCTTATCAAGTATCTTTTTCAAGTATCGTTTATAGAAACTTGTGTTTGTCTCAGTCTCACACGAACTATAATCTTGGGCATAGGACTAAGGGTATAACGAGACATTAATGAGGGTCTGTCTAGTTATCGAAGGGCTGTTTCTGTTTTACGACCCGGCCGTCCTTGTCTATCGAGTGCTAGTTACAGCTAGTTCAATAATTTCATTTGATTTTTTCCCTGTATTCTTTTTATTGTTTACTATTAATAATTAATCATGTCGTTTAACCTAGATGACTTTGTTGCTAATCCATCTTCGGATAAGTTAGCAGGACCTCTCAGAAAAGATGATTGGAAGCAAATTGCCCATCATTATGGCATTGAAATTCACTATAAGCTAAATAAGACTATGATTAAGAATGTAGTGGGTGAAGAGTTAGTCAGCCAAGGGGTACTGGCGGCAGTCGCCATAGATGCTTTAACCCCGGCGAGTTCGGTGTTACCTGACGCTCAGGCTGAACCAGCGGGGTTACCGCTCGCCTCCCGTTCTGTCACCTGTTAGGCCTTATCAGCGATTTACTGAAGTCAATCCCTTAGAACTGGAGAAATTAAAATTAGACTATCGATTACAAATGCAAAGAGAATTGTTAGAAAGCGAAAAAGAAAGAGAAAAACTCAGATTAGAAGTAGAAAACGAAAGAGAAATCGAAATTCAAAGAGAACGATTCAAACTAGAAAGAGAAAGGCTTGCATTAGAAAAGGAGAAGCTAGGAAGAGAGTTAGAGTTAAAATCTAAAGAGGTGGATATAACAGAAAAAAGCAAAGAAAAGGTACTAGAAATACAGGAAAAACAGTTAAAAATAAATTTAGGTAACATGTCCTCCCTCCTTCCTGGTTTTTCTGAAGATGATGTTGATGGGTACTTTAAAACTTTCGAGATTATTGCTAACAAACAAGAATGGCCAAAGGATGAATGGCTTACCATCCTAACTCCAAAATTAACAGGAAAGGCTCTTCGGGTATATAACAGTTTAGATAGGCCTGAGGATTATGATTTTGTTAAGAAACAGGTCTTGTATGCCTATGCTCTTACTCCTGACGGCTACCGACTGAAATTCAGATCCTTAACCAAGTCCCATACCCAAACTTATGTTGAATTTGCCACTGATAAATTGAGACAGTGTAAAAAGTGGCTTGAGGCTATTAATGTAACAACATTTTCAGAACTAGTTAATGCTGTTGTCTTTGAGGAGTGGAAGAATAAGCTTCCCTTCCACTTGGTGAGATATGTGGAGGAAAGGGGTGAGAAGGAGCTGATCCGAGCAGCAGAGTTAGTGGATGCTCAGGCGTTGATGATAGACACGTGGGGGAGTGGAGCTCGTAGGCAGATCCCCAGTGTGAGACCCCTCTCTGGTGAACACCTTGCAGGAGTGGGGCGAGGTTTAGGAGGCAACAGTTCACGTCCTGCTCCCCAGCCAGTAACCTGTAATTATTGTAAGAAACCCGGGCATATGATCCAAGAGTGTCGTCATCCTGGGTGTAAAGTGTCCAAAAGTTCTAACACCAAACACACAGTCACTTCTTCTAAGCCAATAGCAGCCTCAAATGTGCATGGTCCTATTCTCTCTCTCTTTGACCCTTTTATCTCTCAAGGATTTGTCGATACGTAAGGGTGATCATAAGTACCCTATTACTATACTTAGAGACACAGGTGCAGCTCAGTCCATTCTATTATCCAATGTCATTCCGAACATTTCTGATTCTTACACCGGTGAAAAAGTTTTACTGTCTGATCTAACTTGTCAAACGTCTTATCCCCTAGCAGAAATTTATCTTGAATGTGACCTTCTATCCTCCCCTGTTAAAGTAGCCATACGTCAAGACTCCTTGCCTGTACTCGGAATTCGGTTTCTACTAGGTTTTGATCTCGCAGGTACCCTAACAGTTCTTCCAGTGAAGACAGGAGACCAACCTTTACCTGTTAGTCCTACACATGATCTGGATGAAAGACTTCCCCACCTTTTCCCTGCCTGTGCTGTCACCCGGTCTCAAAGTAAGGTCTTAACTGCTCCCTCCGCTAATTCTTCATCCTTAACTCCATCTTTACCTACTACTCCTCCATCCTTTGGGAAGGATGATCTGATAAACAGGGCCATGAACAAAGAAGAACTCATTCAGGCACAACAGCAGGATCACACACTTTCTCATGTACTTCACACAGCTACCGACAAAACAGATATAGACACCACTCCATGCTTTTATTTTAAAGATGGAGTTTTAATGAGAGCATACAGACCACCTGAATAAGTTGCAGTCCTGGTCAGAAACCCATCAAATAGTCCTTCCTACATCGGTTCGGAATAGTGTCATCAAATTAGCTCATGATGGTTTTGCAGGACATATAGGTATCAGGAAGACTTATCTCAAAGTATTGGAACATTTTTACTGGCCGGGGATGCGTAAGGACATTTCCAGTTTCGTGCAGACCTGTCACATTTGCCAGGTAGCGGGTAAGCCTAATCAAAACATTCCCAAGGCTCCCCTCAAGACAATTTCTATCAAAGAAGAGCCTTTCAATGAAATAATCATTGATTGTGTCGGCCCCCTACCTAGGACAAAGAAAGGAAACGAATATCTTTTAACTGTAGTCGATGTGACCACCCGTTATCCTGAGGCATTCCCCCTTAAATCCATCACTGCCAAATCTGTAATTGCACCTTTGTTATCTATGTTCACCTCTAAAGGATTCCCCTGTCAGATCCAATCCGATCAAGGTACTAACTTTACAAGTGCTCTCTTTCAACAGGTCCTTACTGAACTGGGAATCAAACATGTTGTCTCCTCAGCCTACCATCCACAATCGCAGGGGTGTCTGGAAAGGTACCACCAGACCCTAAAATCCATGCTACGAAAATACTGCCTGGAGACTGGAGCAAGTTGGGACACTAACTTAGATTGGTTACTTTTTTCTATTCGGGAAGCCAATCACGAATCTATGGGTTTCTCACCTTTTGAGTTGTTATATGGGCGATCCATAAGGGGACCCTTAAAAATATTGAAAGATCAGTGGTTCATGCCCCAGTCAGACAGTCACACTAATGTAAATGCATATGTTAAAAATCTACAAAGTAAATTACAGGAAGTACGTAAGTTTTCTAAGTCCCACTTGTCCCGGCTCCAAGGCAAATATAAAGCCCAGTATGACAAGAAAACGAAAAGTAGAACATTTAATCCAGGGGACTTGGTTTTGGCTTTTCTACCTATAACAGGGAGCCCAATGCAAAAGAGTTTTTTAGGGCCATATAAAATTAAAGAACGGCTGGGACCACTTAACTATGTTCTTGAAACCCCAGACCGACGTAAAAAACAGCAGTTGGTACATATTAATCTGATAAAGTCTTACCTTTCCAGACCACCAGAGGAGGGTACCAGCAGTTTGCCAGTGACTCTTGTAACCATTAATGATGATGTAGCTCCTGTGGCAGTGACTTTGTCCGAGGAAAACGAAGGCACCCAATCCATTGACTTTCCCTTGCCTACCAGTGCCTCATTGAATCAAGAACTATTGCTTCAGTCTGATGAGTATTTTTGTGGGCTTAACCCTTGTCAAAAACAGCAGATAATTCACTTGCTAAAACAATTTCCAACTATTACCTCAGAACATCCAGGCTCTTGCAATATTCTTAAACATGACATTCAATTAAAAGATCCAAACCAACCTCCCATTAGACAACGTCCTTATCACCTTAACCCTGTCAAGACTAAAATCCTCAAACAAGAAGTACAGTATCTTCTTGATCATAATCTAGCCGTACCTAGTCAGTCTCCCTGGGCTTCACCCTGTATCTTGGTTCCTAAACCTAATCAAACTTACCGGATGTGTACAGATTTCCGTAAATTAAACAACGTCACTGTCCGGGATGCCTACCCATTGCCATTCATTGAAACACTGCTAGCTACAGTAGGAAATGCCTCTTTTATTTCTACAATAGACTTACTGAAGGATTATTATCAGGTGCAGTTAACCCAAAGAGCCCAGGCCCTTTCTGCCTTTGTTACCCCATTTGGGCTCTATGAATATCAGGTAATGGCTTTTGGACTTACTAATGCCCCTGCCACATTCCAGAGACTCATTAACTCTGTCATCCGAGACCTACCAGGAGTTCATGCCTACTTGGACGATGTGGTGGTGGTGGCGACCAACTGGAACGAGCACGTGGTGCGTTTGAGAGGACTGTTCCAACGGTTGGAGGACGCAGGACTCGT
>NC_090756.1:30471238-30473738 GCF_036898095.1 Palaemon carinicauda
AATGAATAGTTCAACAAATATACTGTTATTTAAAAATCACACCCTAATTTTATTCCCAAACTTACATGCTTTAATATAAAAATGTAATTGTAACCTTAATTCATTAAAAAAAAAAATTATTAACTTATTGAAAATGATTTAGAGTAATCTTCTTCCCCAAAAACATGACATTCTAGGACAACGAGTGACACTATCCTTGCTTTTCAGCTTGACGGCCAACTTGTTTTTTACTTGACTTGCACAAAATATTTGTCATCTGTAATATTTACACACGTCAAGTTACCTGAAGCAAGTTACTTACATATTTCTCTACTTAATTGTGTATTTTTGGCTTAATAGCAAATCTTTGGCAATCCACGTCACCATCCCAATTTTAGAAACTTTGAATAGTTTCGTGTGATAGTGAGAAAACATACGAAAACGTAAATGTATCCAAGCACAGAAAAATGTACAATTGACAGTATACCTCTGAATTTTTCTTTTATTTTTAGGGAGACTGATAATTCCTCAGTCCGTTTTTTCTTCTTCTTTCGCCTACAAACGTATCTCTGGTCAGAGTCCGGGGGTGCTCATCAGCCTTCTTATAACCATTGACAATTCCCCTCATTAATGGTAAGTCTGTCCGGGAAAATGTTCGGCTTAATCTACGAAGCAGCCAATTGTGTTGCTCCCATTAGTTCGTCATTGAAGATTCCACGTGGCTACAATGGAAATGTTTATCCTCACGGTTCGTCAACAAATGTTGTGAGCGAACGTTTCCAAAAAGAATCATTAACATGGAAACAGCGAACACAGTTTGTTTATTTTAATTCTATACAGTGGAATAGAATAGCGTTTATTAATTTTTTTGGGGGATGGTCTCTTTTGTGTTTTATAATAAATGAGGATAAAATTTGCAAGATTAATGTCATTGATGCTGATATGAGACTTTTAAGGGATTATTGTATTGTGTCCAGATGATTCTCTTGAATACAATGTTTCTAACAAACCTTATCCGTATATATAAATATGTATTAGCGTACTCACAGATTATATATATATATATATATATATATAGGTGTGTGTGTGTGTGTGTGTGTGTCTTAATCTAAAAACTAAAGATATACAAACGGTCAATATCAATTTCTAAAACACGGCTTTTCGGTGCGGGTACAATATCAATACAACCCACATTTATCATTATCATTATTATTACTATGTAAGCTAAGATCCTAGTTGGAAAAACGGGATGCTATGAGCCCAAGGGATCCAACAGGGAAAATAGTCCAGCGAGGAAAGGGGAAAAAAATCATGTGAGAATTAATGAATGGAATACCTTGAGATCAGTAACAAGGGTAAAATAGATCTGTCATAATTAAACTACGAAGAGAGACTTATGTCAGCCTGTTCAACATAAAAAAAAAATCGTTGCAAGTTTGAACTTCTGAAGTTCCACCGATTGAACTTCCCGTTCAGGTAGTTTTCAATGTCTAGATAAAACCCCGAAATGATGCAAATAAGGTAAAAATTTCTTAAAACTTTAATAGTGAGTTAGAATACGATTAACATAAATGCAAGACAAAAGAAATGATCACAATTGTATTTGCATTTGGTTCTTATTTACAGTTGATGGCGTGAATTCCAGGCACACCTCACTCTGTGGACCACTACTTCTGCCATCTCTATCTACTCTATCTATATGGTTATTCGCCGCGAAGTAACGGTGTGACAAGGCGTACAGGGATCCCTGTATCCAACTGTACATAATCATCCAATTATTCACGGCTATCAACAGAGAAATGCTTCCTCGTCTATCGATAGTCAGATGAATAGAGATAGGTCACGAGGGAAGTCAATTAGTCGGCTGTGGGAATTTCATTGTCTCTTCTCCAGTATCGAATTGGGATTCGCAAATTTGCAAAGTTAGCGACAATTAAGGACGTCCCGGGAAAGGCACAGCTGTCACTTAGCGCACCCAGAGAGAGAGAGAGAGAGAGAGGAGAGAGAGAGAGAGAGGGAGAGAGAATTTCAAGACACATCTTTCATGACCTATATTACTACACATCAGTATATAGAAAATACAAAAGTTAACTATATTTAGTCTTTTATTTTACAGAACACTCTAACTCATGGTCCACACCAGGCCTCTTCACCCCTTTTAAGCTACATTTCAAAAATAAAACTCAATAAATACAGAGATCTTCGTATTTTCCGGAATCAAATGAGCATCAATGTTCTTAAATGGTGCTGTTCCTATCACACACAACATGTCTCCATTTCGTCACCCTTTTTATATTATTCACTTCTTACAGTCGTTTGTTGTTATGATTCTTCTTACCTTCTTCTTCTTCTTCTTCTTCTTCTTCTTCTTCTTCTTTATTGAGGATTTAATTCCATTCACAATTATACTTTCTCCATTCCTCATGGCCTTTCTGATAGATTCTAATTGGTGATATATATTCATAAAATTATATGCATAATATATCATATGGTTCCCGGATCTGAGCACCCAAAATATATA
>NC_090756.1:30478738-30493738 GCF_036898095.1 Palaemon carinicauda
TCAGTGCCTTTTTCTAAGAATATTGACTATTTCCAAGAGTCCCTCTCTTAGAATCTCTCCGTCAGCGCCTTCTTTAAAGGACACTGAATATTTCCAGGAGTTCCTCTTTTATAGCCTCTTCCTCACCGACATCTTCAAAGGACTCCATCTCTTTCCAAGTGTCGCACTCTTTGAATTTCTCTGTTACCGCCTTCTTGAAAGGACACCGACTCTTTCCAGGACACACTCTTATAGAACCTCTTCATTAGCCCCTTCTTCAAAGGACACTAACTCTTTCTAGGTGTCCCTCTATTAGAACCTCTTCCTCAGCACCTTCTTCAAAGAACACTGACTCTTTCCAGGTGCCCCTATCTTAGAATCTCTTTTTAATACCTTCTTCAAAGGACACTGATTCTTGCCAGGTGTCCCTCTCTTAAAACCTTTTCCTCAGCACCTTCTTCAAAGGACACCGACTCGTTCGAGGTGTGCTTCTCATAGAACCTCTTCTTAACACCTTCTTCAAAAGACATTGATTCTTTCTAGGTGTCCCTCTCATAGACCATTTTCCTCAGCACCTTCTTCAAGGACACCGACTCTTTCCAGGTGTCCCTCTCTTAGAACCTCTTCTTCAGTACTTTATTCAAAGGATACTGACTCTTTTCAAGAATCCCTCTCTCACAACCTTCTACACAGCACCTTCTTCAAACGATACTAACTCTTTCCAAGAGTCCTTCTCCTAGATCATTTTCCTCAATACATTCTTGAAAAGACACTGACTCTTTCCAGGTGTCCCTCTCTCTGAACCTTTTCCTCAACACCTTCTTCATAGGAAACTGACTCATTCCAAGAGTCCCTCTCTTAGAACCTTTTCGTCAGCACCTTCTTCAAAGAATACTGACTCTTTGCAAGCGTCCCTCTCTTAGAACCTTTCTCTTAGTATCTTCTTCAAAGGACACTTACTCTCTCCAGGATTCCATCTCTTAGAACCTCTTCATCAGCGCCTTCTTTAAAGGACACCGAATCATTCCAGAAGCCCCTCACTTAGAACTACTTCCTTAGCTCTCTCTTCAATGGACACTGTCCGTTTCCAGGAGCTCCTCTCCTAGAACCTCTAATTCAGTGCCTTTTTTCAAAGGACACCAACTCTTTCAAGGACCCACTATCTTACAGTTTCTTCCTCAACGCCTTCTTCAAAGAACACCGATTCTCTCCAGGGCCACTCTCTTAGAACTTTTTCCTCAGCACCTTCTTAAATGGACACTTACTCTTTCCAGGAGTCCCTCTCTTAGAACCTCTTCTTCAGCGCCCTTTTAAAGGACACCGAATCTTTCCAGGAGCCCCTCTCTTAGAACTACCTCCTTAGCTCCTGCTTCAATGGACACCGACCGTTTCCAGGAGCCCTTCTCCTAGAACCTCTCTTTCAGTGCTTTCTTCAAAGAACACCAGTTCTTTCTAGGACCCACTATCTTAGAGCCTCTCGTCAGTGCCTTCTTGAAAGGACACCGATTCTTTCCAGGACTCTCTTAGAACCTCTTTCTCTGCGGCTTCTTCAAAATACATTGACTATTTCCAGGAACCCTTCTCTTAGACCTTCTTCCTCAAGGCCTTCTTTAAATAAAACCAACTTTTTCCATGTGCCCATCGGCACCTTCTCCATGGACATGACAGTAGTCCTTATTCGGCATGAAGGCGAGAGCGGTAAGAAAAAGTAATTTATGCATTCAAGGGAGGACTTATGTATTATTCCTTTTGTCTGTCAAATCTTAGGTATATGCTTTTATTTTGTGAAAATATGGAGGAATGTTCTTCGCTTTTATAAGTTCGAGAAAGGTACGTTTATTTGTGTATAATATTTTATTATCTAAGTTATCAAGGATATTGAACGGAACTGAATAATATACATCCATTTTTTCTTCAAATATACTTTTGGATGGGCAAATTTGTTTATGTAATATTCAATCATCTCGTTTATCAAGGAAATTGAATGAAATAAGAGTATTAGTTGTCGATTTTTTCTCCAAATATTGAACGAAACAGGAGTACTATACATCGATTTTCTCTCCGAATATTGAAAGAAACAAGAGTATTATACATAATTTTTTTCTTCAAGTACTTAATTATTCTAGAGTATTAAACGTCGATTTTTCTTCGAATACTGAATGAAACAAGGGTATTATACGTCGACTTATATAATAAAAGCATCACGGGAAAATTTTGAATTTCCGAGGATGAAAGGCGCGAGATTTTGAGGCTGTGACATCGAACGATATTCTGAGGAAACACTATTGGAAACCGATGCCTCAAATCACAAGGAAAGGAAACATTAGCTCAAAATGGATTATTCTCTGTTTTTACTTATTTATAATCTCCCTTTGTTTTCTCATTCCTTGAAATCGCTTAAAACGTCAACTGACTTTTCGAATTCTCTATTCAGTTCAGGAATAATTAGCATTTTCGAGTTTTTAATATTGGAATCGAAAACCTAATAACTATGAAAATGTTTTACAATTTTGTATTTTCTGATACTGTATATTACTTCATCATTGGGTGTTTGTCCTTTAAAGCTTTTAAGTTTGTCTGATTTTTGCGATTTTACCTAATAAGAGATCTTGAAAATTTCCTCCCCGAAGTAATCTAATTCTTTCATCAACAAATAACATAAACAAAATATGACTTTGATTTTCTTTAGTTGGCCATTTAGAATTGTAGTGTTAATGCACAGGGGATACTAGCATAAAGATTGCGTAAATATAAAAAAAGAACGTTTTAAAAATAAAAATAAAATGTTTTCATTAATAAAAACTATTTGAAACATGAAATACAGACGTTGACTATTTTTAATAACACAATGATACATCACTTCACACTTAAATTAATGAAATAAGTAATTGCTTTCCCATGACTTTTCCCACTCTGAGAGGTTAAGATTTCTCCTCTGCAAGAGATATTCCTACTTTCAAAACCCAGTTTCTACTTCCTTCTACAAATGTTTCCCTCTGGGTTAAACCTTTTCACTCCCCATTTCTATTCTTTGCTTTCTTTGAGCTTGGGCAACAGAGGGGAACTTGTTTTGGAGTTTGTCCCATCCGAAATTCACACTTTCAATCAATTCCTCCTCTGGTTGGAAGAGTTGCAGTGAAATAAATATGCACAAATTCCCTAAAAAATTAAACATTTCGGAAAGATAGACAAAGTGAATTAGAAACAATGTAAACAATTATCAAGCAAACGGATTACACTAACTGTCAGTCTGAATTTCCTCATGAAATATATCTATGTCTAAAACCTTTGGCATTTGACCATACGTGCAAAATGATAACTGTCTTTCTTGTCTATATATTCATTATTCTCTTTCATCATTTCATTACTAATCATCAAACTCTATCACATCATCATCGCATATTTCAATTTGAAAACAATTCCCGAATCTGTAGTTAATCAATAAAGAAGGCAACTCTTATACATTATTTCAATATTACAAGAAATACAAAGGAAATGTTGTTTGGTCTTAAGTTGTCTGTTTTCATTTCCAAATCCTATAAATATTGTCTCTTCTGTATCAAGAAGAGTAAGTCGTGCTCTTCTGTTAAAAAATCTTTCTATTGATCGAACTGACCCAATATATCATTAAGTTAGGTTAGGTTATGTTACAGTTAGATTGATTAGGTAAAGTAGAAGAGTAAGTTAAAATCGACTGTCTTCAGTGTCCAAGAAATATATTGTGCATATGATCCACAAATGTGAAATACGTGACAATTATTAACTGTTTTACATTTTGTTTCTTGTGTAAAACATCCCTAAATATCTTTGGCTACCGAATAAGAAATTATTACTTTCTTTGAGGATAATTAGATGATATATATAACGTAATTAACGAAATCGAAATTTGCTATAAACATCAGTTGGAATTTCATTATCTCTCGTCTCGTAACAAACTGGGAACCGTAAATTCTCAGAGTTGGCCCTAATTATGAGGCAAACATTACGAAACACGCAGAAGTTGCTAAGGGGAGAGAGAGAGAGAGAGAGAGAGAGAGAGAGAGAGAGAGAGAGAGAGAGAAAGAGAGAGAGAGAGAGAGAATATCCCTCAGTGTATTTATCTCCGTCAAGAACAAAATTAAAAAAGTCTTGATTATTCAACTGAACTTTCAAAAGAGCTGAATAATTTTACTAACGGTCCTCACCAGGACCCTCCAACCATTGCGGGCTATATTCCAGTTGTGGCTCAGAAATCTCAACAAATAAATATATCTTTTAATTAGTAATAATTTTCATAATTTGTTTCCAAAAAACAAATAACACTCAACGTTTCTAAAGTCTACTTCCACAGACTCTTGCCTCAAAACGTTTTCAGTTCCATCAAAATAAAACTTTTTTTCTACTTTTTTTACCTTTTATTGAATTTTAAAAATTACCATTTTTCGCCCCGTCCTTTCATCCATCCAGATAATTTCATTAACGTTCATTTTGTTATACATAATCTCATTCATTCTTTACTTTCAACTTTTATGATAGATTCCCCTTTTTGGAGGTCTACATACCACATAACAATTTTTATTCCTTTTGTGAATATATATATATACAGTATATATATATATATATATATATAAATATATATATATGATATATATATATATATATATATAAATATACATGTATATATATATATATATATATACATACATATATATATATATATATATATATTATATATGTATATATATATATATATATATGCAGTTAAAGGGTTCACATATCACCATGATCAGCAAAGCTGTACAAATCTGAGCCACCCATTCTAGGTTGGCTTGCTGTGAGCGATCACACAGCGATCTGCAGTGGCCAACGTGGTGATGAAAATGGCCAAACTCCAGACGTTGCTAAGGACATGTCTGAGGCCTTTGTCATGCAGTGGATCAGAAACGGCTATATATGTTGTTGTATAGACAGGGTGTATTCATATAGGCCCATATAATAATGTTTTTTTAATTTCTCCATAGTAAAATATTATTCGATATCTCATGATCTATAATCTTTTATCCCACATTCGCTAAATATTTTCTTGACTTTTGTCTTTATTCTGTTTCCTTTTCTTTTTTTCTCTTACTCTCTCAATGGATCTCAATCTGTTCCCAATTCTCAATTAAAAGTGTCTTCTAACTTATTCCAATTTTCCTTCAATTTTCTATCTCTCAAAATTTTAATTTTATTTTTCATTTCAGAAAACAAATTTTCTCATTTCCTGTGCTGAAAAATTTTGGTCTGATTTTTTCGAAGATGACAATGATGGCTCTCTCTCTCTCTCTCTCTCTCTCTCTCTCTCTCTCTCTCTCTCTCGGACATAGTTATCATGGTGGAACTAGTGTACGCGACTTGTAAAAATAACGGCTAAATATTCATTTACATATATTCACCCGAGCACATGCAGGGTATGGCTACTTCCTCTCCCGCTGCCCCCTGCTAGAGGGATGGGGAGAGCTAGACTTGACCGGATATACACACACACACACACACACACACACACACATATAAATATATATATATATATATATATATATATAAATGCATATAAATATATATATATATATATATATATATGTATATATACATATATATATGTATATATATATATATATATATATATATATTCTCTTGTTTTTATTGTATAGGGAAGATTACAACAGTTGAATTGTGTCTTGTGACATACACAACGATGCAGAGTAATGTAAACAAATCTAAAGAAAATATATTGGCAGGGTCTTGCAATTTGACAACTTGCACAAACTACTGTACAGAATTGAACATGGAATTCAGTAGCTTTTTGTGTGATTACTTTTTTTTTTTTTTTTTTTGACAGTAATTTTGTTGAAACCTAAAACATTATCTCGTGTGTCCTTGGAAACAGCAAACATTATTTTCAGTCATTAACACAATCTTCATAAGTATTGTCTTATAAGTCTAATTGGGAGACAGTCCTATGAATTTTCATGTAGAAAAAAACTTATATATTCTCTGGATGTGTTTCTGGAGAAATGCTCCCTATTATACATGTGTCCTTATAAAAGGTTTCATCTTCTCAGAAAGCAAAGAATAGAAATGGGGAGTGAAAAGGTTTAACCCAGAGGGAAATATTTGAACTTTTATAGAAGAAAGTAGAAACTGGGTTTTGAAAATAGGAATATCTCTTGCAGAGGAGAAATCTTAACCTCTTAGAGTGGAAAAAAGTCATGGGAAAGCAATTACTTATTTCATTAATTTAAGAGTGAAGTGATGTATCATTGTGTTATTAAAAATAGTCAACGTCTATATTTCATGTTTTCAAATAGTTTTTATTAATGAAAAAAAAAATATTTTTATTTTTAAAACGTTCTTTTTTTATATTTACGCAATATTTATGCTAGTATCCCCTGTGCATTAACACTACAATTCTAAATGGCCAACTAAAGAAAATCAAAGTCATATTTTGTTTATGTTATTTCTCGATGCAAGAATTAGATTACTTCGGGGAGGAAATTTTCAAGATCTCTTATTAGGTAAAATCGCAAAAATCAGACAAACTTAAAAGCTTTAAAGGACAAACACCCTATGATGAAATAATATACAGTATCAGAAAATACAAAATTGTAAAACATTTTCAAAGTTATTAGGTTTTCGATTCCAATATTAAAAACTCGAAAATGCTAATTATTCCTGAACTGAATAGAGAATTCGAAAAGTCAGTTGACGTTTTAAGCGATTTCAAGGAATGAGAAAACAAAGGGAGATTATAAATAAGTAAAAACAGAGAATAATCCATTTTGAGCTAATGTTTCCTTTCCTTGTGATTTGAGGCATCGGTTTCCAATAGTGTTTCCTCAGAAGATCGTTCGATGTCACAGCCTCAAAATCTCGCGCCTTTCATCCTCGGAAATTCAAAATTTTCCCGTGATGCTTTTATTATATAAGTCGACGTATAATACCCTTGTTTCATTCAGTATTCGAAGAAAAATCGACGTTTAATACTCTAGAATAATTAAGTACTTGAAGAAAAAAATTATGTATAATACTCTTGTTTCTTTCAATATTCGGAGAGAAAATCGATGTATAGTACTCCTGTTTCGTTCAATATTTGGAGAAAAAATCGACCACTAATACTCTTATTTCATTCAATTTCCTTGATAAACGAGATGATTGAATATTACATAAACAAATTTGCCCATCCAAAAGTATATTTGAAGAAAAAATGGATGTATATTATTCAGTTCCGTTCAATATCCTTGATAACTTAGATAATAAAATATTATACACAAATAAACGTACCTTTCTCGAACTTATAAAAGCGAAGAACATTACTCCATATTTTCACAAAATAAAAGCATATACCTAAGATTTGACAGACAAAAGGAATAATACATAAGTCCTCCCTTGAATGCATAAATTACTTTTTTTTACCGCTCTCGCCTTCATGCCGAATAAGGACTACTGTCATGTCCATGGAGAAGGTGCCGATGGGCACATGGAAAAAGTTGGTTTCATTTGAAGAAGGCCTTGAGGAAGAAGGTCTAGGAGAGGGGTTCCTGGGAACAGTCAATGTGTTTTGAAGAAGCCGCAGAGAAAGAGGTTCTAAGAGAGTCCTGGAAAGAATCGGTGTCCTTTCAATAAAGCACTGAGGAGAGGCTCTAAGATAGTGGGTCCTGGAAAGAGCTGGTGTTCTTTGAAGAAAGCACTGAAAGAGAGGTTCTAGGAGAAGGGCCCCTGGAAACGGTCGGTGTCCATTGAAGCAGGAGCTAAGGAGGTAGTTCTAAGAGAGGGGCTCCTGGAAAGATTCGGTGTCCTTTAAAAAGGGCGCTGAAGAAGAGGTTCTAAGAGAGGGACTCCTGGAAAGAGTAAGTGTCCTTTGAAGAGGGTGCTGAGGAAAAGGTTCTAAGAGAGTGTTCTTGGAGAGAATCGGCGTTCTTTGAAGAAGGCGTTGAGCAAGAGGCTCTAAGATAGTGGGTCCTGGAAGAGTTGGTGTCCTTTGAATAAGGCACTGAATGAGAGGTTCTAGGAGAGGAGCTCCTTGAAATGGACGGTGTCCATTGAAGAAGGAGCTAAGCAAGTACTTCTAAGAGAGGGGCTCCTGGAATGATTCGGTGTCCTTTAAAGAGGGTGCTGATGAAGAGTTTCTAAGAGATGGAATCCTGGAGAGAGTAAGTGTCCTTTGAAGAAGATACTAAGAGAAAGGTTCTAAGAGAGGGACTCTTTGAAAGAGTCAGTATTCTTTGAAGAAGGTGCTGACAAAAAGGTTATAAGAGAGGGACTCTTGAAAAGAGTCAGTGTCCTATGAAGAAGGTGTTAAGGAAGAGGTTCTAAGAGAGGGACACCTGGAAGAGTCGGTGTCCTTGAAGATGGTGCTGAGGAAAATGGTCTATGATAGGGACACCTGGAAAGAATTAGTGTCTTTTGAAAAAGGTGTTAAGAAGAGGTTCTAAGAGAAGGACACCTCGAACGAGTCGGTGTCCTTTGAAGATGGTGCTGAGGAAAAGGTTCTAAGAGAGGGACACCTGGCAAGAATCAGTGTCCTTTGAAGAAGGTGTTAAAAAGAGATTTTAAAATAGGGACACCTGGAAAGAGTCAGTGTTCTTTGAAGAAGGTGCTGAGGAAGGGGTTCTAAGAGAGGGACACCTGGGAAGACTCAGTGTTCTTTGAAGAAGGTGCTGAGGAAGAGGTTCTAAGAGAGGGACGCTTTGAAAGATTCGGAGTTTTAAGGTAAACGCAAACAAGTGAGTTTGAAATACGAAAGGTTCATTAACTTGCCAATCATAGTATATATAATATTATATTATGTTTGGTTCCCAGTTACGAGCCGTAGCATAATATATATTTTGGGTGCTAAGATCCGGGAACCATATAGGCTAATATAATATGCATATAATTATATCAATATTTATCACCTATTAGAATCTATCAGAAAGGCGATGTGGAAAAGAGAAAGTATAATTGTGAATGGAAATAAATTCTCAATAAAGAAGAAGAAGAAGAAGAAGAAGAAGAAGAAGAAGAAGAAGAAGAAGAAGAAGAAGAAGAAGAAAAAGAAGAATCATAACAACAAACGATTGGAAGAATCATAACAACAAACGTTTGGAAGAAGTGAATAATATAAAAAGAGTGACGAAATGGAGACATTTTGTGTGTGATGGAAACAGCACCATTTAAGAACATTGATGCTCATTTGATTCCTGAAAATACGAAGATCTCTGTATTTATTGAGTTTTATTTGTGAAATGTAATTTGGAAGGGGTGAAGAGGCCTGGTGTGGACCATAAGTGAGAGTGTTCAGTTAAAAGCAAGGCTAAATATAGTTAATTTTTGCACTTCCTATATACTGATTTCGGGTAAGATAGATCATGAAAGATGTGTCTTGAAATTATATCTCTCTCTCTCTCTCTCTCTCTCTCTCTCTCTCTCTCTCTCTCTCTCTCTCTCTCTCTGTGGGTGCGCTATGTGACAGCTGTGCCTTTCCCGGGACGTCCTTAATTGTCGCTAACTTTGCAAATTGGCGAATCCCAATTCGATACTGGAGAAGAGACAATGAAATTCCCACAGTTGACATATTGGCTTCGTTCGTGACCTATCTCTGTTCATCTAACTATTGATAGACAAGGAAGCATTTCTCTGTTGATAGCCGTGAATAGGTGTGTGATTATGTACAGTTGGATACAGGAATCTCTCTACGCCCTGTCACACTCTTACTGCGCGGCGAGTAACCAAATAACTAGAGGATGGAGAGATGGCAGAGGTGGTGGTCCTCAGAGCAAAGTGTACCAGGAATTCATGTGTCCGAATGTTCGTCAGATGGAAAGTAAAGCACATATATGTTCTGGTTTCCAGTAAAGACGAACCATCAAATTATGTTGGATTTTGCGAGCAAAGCAAGCCACTGCCGAATAAAAACGATTCATGGGATGTGATATCTATTATAGGTAATTATGTTACTATACTTTATTTTCTAGACACTTACATTAACCATAAATTTTTCCATCTAGTTAGCTTGTATTTATGTATTTCTGACTATTATTATTTCTGCAAATCACTCTTTTTTATTGTTTTCCAAACTGAAAACCACGGTTTTACACTGTGGTCCCCCATAATTGTTTACATAGGAGGGGGGGGGGGGTTAGTTGGAAAACTCATGAACGGTTGATTTGTCACAATATTCATGGTAAAGAAAAAAATGAATGAAACACAAGAGAGCAAATAGAATATGTATTAGAATATATATCTACAATTACTTTATATGTAAGTTATTATTCTCTTCCCTCTTTAAATTTGAACAAAATATGCCAAAACAGTTAGCCATCAACCATTTCTTAGAAGCAAATCGAGTTTTAACAAGAAGTTTAGCTATTTTACAGTTACCAATTGTTATATTGTGAATCTTTGTTAGTAGTGCCTTAAGTTAAGTAGTTTAATTCCTATAAGGTACAGCATTACAAAACTTACTCATTTATAGTGAAGCTTTCATGACCATTAGAGGTGTTTTATACGGGAATTTGTATTGTGCTATAGGTTAAGTTAGGATATATCTCTATTATTCAATTTTATCTACAGCGTTGTATGTCGCATCTTAGTCTGGCTAGGTAGGGATCATGAATTCTAGGATAGGTTAGGGTCAGTCCCATCCACGTATGCAATAATCTTAACCTAACCACCTGATAAGTAGCTAATGTAGGGAGAGGCATTGAAGCTTCTTTAAGCATTATGACACAGAGGCTTTACCCATAAGTAAATACGTAGAGACTTAGTTTGTAGTTTAGGTTAGCAAAGGAAGTTTAGGTTACGTCAGGCTGTGTTCTATGCTCGTGGGAGATCCTGTCGTCGTCAGACAAAGGCTCCGCCTATCAAAACTAATATTTACCATTATATCATACAAACTTAGAATTATGCAGTACTTAAAATGTGGACCCACGAAGTTCTGTCATTGGTAAAATGCCTTGGCCTAAGACTACCATTACCGACTCAAAGTATAGTAGGCCTACCATCATTGCAAATTATATAATAGTTACTTCGTATTCTAAAATACAGGTGCACCTCTCTCTAAAAAAAAAAAAAAAAAAAAAAAAAATATTAATAATATACCTGACATGGTGTCTTGGCCTTTGACTGCAGATCCAAACTACGTAGTATTACTTTGGTGTTTACTTTGACGGCTGCTTTTCCGGTCCCATACAGCAGGGGAACCCCACTCTCTACAAACGTTTATCCCTTAATTTAAAATAACCATGAAGAACTTTAATATACCTGATCTGGTATCTAAAATAGGGGTACCAACCTATGGAAAAGATGTGAAATGTTTTTTATCACCAAGAATGTCAGAATTTTGGAAACACGGATGAGTATTCTTGACTTAGTTCCGCCCCCCTCCCCCCCTCTTCTCCCACCAAGACCGGTATTGTGATGACACACCAGAGTGAGGAACAAAACACTTGGCAGGAATGTTGGAACAAAGTGTTGGAATGTGGAAACAATCTCTCACCTTATGAAATCATTATTTAATTGTCTTGATTCTTATTATGCATGCCATGGTATAAAGGTAGAAAAATATACATTAATTACACACTTAATGCAGTTATAAGTACAATAACTAGGTAGAATTATCACGAACTACTTTTCTGACATTTTTCAAGAATTTTACAGATTTTCATGCCAGCAAAAAAATATTTGGACACACACAAAATGAATGATGTTTATCGATATGTATAGTTTCTAAGTAAAAATTTTCATAAAAAATAAAATTATGCAAATCAAATAAGCTAAGAAAATGGAGCATTTCGAGGAAGGGGAAACTATTGCATTACAAGAATTTTACATCTATCTATTGAGATATGAAACTCGTTTGAAGTATGTTTGCAAAGAGATAAAGATTTATGACAGGAAAGTAATAAAGATCAAAGGGCAGCTGACCCAGTTATGGGTCAAATACCAGGCAAAGCAGTAATTCAAGTTTTATTACAAGTTCCAAAATTCCATCCAGATATTTTATCAAGTATATTGGTGAAACTGTTAAAAAGTTATTTCTTTCGTGTACTTATCTAAAAATTTTCAGTTTAAGATTTGTAAATATATATGTTTTGAGATTAAATAAATAATTATTATCATTGGATTCAGATTAAACTTGAATGAATACATAATCAAGATTAAAACTTCTCATATCCAGTGAAGAGAAATGTAAGTAGCATTTATATATATATATATATATATATATATATATATATATATATATATATATATATATATATATATATATATATATATATATATATATATATATATATATATATATATATATATTTATTTATTTATTTATATATATATATATATATATATATATATATATATATATATATATATATATATATATATATATATATATATATATTTTTATATATATATTTTTATATATATATATATATATATATATATATATATATATATATATATATATATATATATATATATATATATATATATATAATATATATATATAATATAAAGACCCAAAGAAAAATTAAAAATATATGAGAGTGAACTCTGACTAGTTTCATCTTACATCTTCAAGAATCCTCTTGTGAAGATGTGAGAAGAAACTATTCAGGATTTATTTTCCTTTTCCCAGAGGTTCTTTTGAATCTTTTGAAAGTTCAATGTTGGAGCAAATGTTTTTATGTTGTTTTTATGTTGACCAGGATGACATAAGTCTTTTATAGATTATATATGACGTATCTGTTTTTTAACGTAGTTAATAGTTTATATAGAGCCTATCTGTGTTGACGTTGTTACTGTTTTTAGAATGGTATATTGTTAATTTATTCTCATCATTTATTTATTTCCTTATTTTCTTTCCTGACTGGGCTATTTGTCCCCGTTGAAGCACTTGGACATAGAGCATCTTGCTTTTCCAACTAAGGTTGTAGCTTGGCTAGTAATAATAATAATAATAATAATAATAATAATAATAATAATAATAATAATAATAATCTGAGCATTGTTTGAGTTTTATGCACACACACACACACATATATATATATATATATATATATATATATATATATATATATATATATATATATATATATATATATATATATATATATACATTTATATATATATATATATATATATATATATATATATATATATATATATATATATATAAATATATTTTTAATGATTTAAGTTTTAGTGCAGTTCCAACCAGCAGGTCTAGCTAGGGGATATGATAAATAGAAGAAGAATTTGCCAATGTGGACGTGTGCCGCTTAATTCATTAAACACAAAAGAATTTAATTTCATCTCTACACACTTAATTAAAGGAGGATACCTCTTTCTTGGAGCTTTGATTTGTGTAAGTTTAATTAAAATTGGTAATTAATTCAGATTTCTTTCCAGTTACTCGTGTTTCACTTACAAAAGTTTTTCAAATTACCAGAACCGTTTGAAAAAAACCTTTGTTGGAAAAACAGGATGCTATAAGCACAGGAGCTCCAACCGTAAAACATAGCCCAGTGAGGAGAGAGAATAAGGAAACATAGAATAGTGCGTCTGAGTGTACCTTCAAACAAGAGAGCTCTAACATAAGACAGCGGAAGGGGCTATGGCACTACCCAAGACTAGAGTACAATGGTTTGATTTTGGATTGTCCTCCTAGAAGAGCTGCTTGCCATAGCTATATAGCCACTGAACAACTACACTTTTTGTATCATTCCCATGAAACTTAAGATACCTATATACTGTACATGTTTTTTTATATTACTAAAGACCCTACTAACAAACTACCATCGATTGCATAGTACCTTTTATAAATTAGGGGTCGATACACTCGAAAATGAAGACAGGTAAGGATTGGAATTTACTCAATGAAAAGAAAAATTATCTCGAATTCTTTACTGGAAGAATAAAAAAACTATGAAAAAACTTCGATAAACTTTTGTATCTTTGAAAGTTGTTGAAAGCTTTTCTTCTGATTAGTAATTGGTCATTAATCATTCCGTCTTCTCTGCTAAATAATTGCTAATTTTTACTCTTATAAAACTCAAACATTTATAAAAGAAAGTTTCATTTTGTAACCACTAAACATTGATAACCCTTTAATTAATCATAAATTTACATTATGTACTTTTGTATATAATGTATATAGAAAAGTGTTTCGTTAAAACACAAAAGAACGAATTCTGTGATGTCTGCAAATCATCCTAATAGTTTATTACAAGAAATCTTTATGTAATGAAATCACTAATACATCTTTTATTGCAGCTGATGATGTTTATCAATAACTAATTACTTAGAAAACATTAGAGGAGAAGGATCACGTAGAATTTTATAACCGGAGTTATTGATTATTTTGAGCATAACAATATTTCAATAACATATATATATATATATATATATATATATATATATATATATATATATATATATATATATATATATATATATATCTAGAGATTATAAATAGTTCTTTATTTAAAGCATTTTATAAACTAAACTGCTAAGAAAAAGCAAAAAGAAAACTATCTATTTCTCACTGGAATTATTCGGAAAGATTATAGTCACCGCAGAGATTCAGGGCGAAATAAGCCCCACCTTATGATGACGTCATAGCCAATCACATTGTCCACGTACAAACTTCAAACTATAATAACTTATAATCACTTTAAAGGGATGTGTTGTGACCGCAGTTAACGCAGGAGACAACGTGACTGGCTATAACGTCATCAGGTGTGGGGTTTACTTCTCCCGTAATCTCCGCGGCGACTATAGTTCAAAACTAACAAAGGAAGGAGCTTACTTAGTCTGTCTTTGAAGCATAAAGGGATTAAAATGTTGGTCTTGACCACATTAATAAAAAAAAAATGCAATTATTGGATGCTTCAATGCTCCAATAATAATTTGATCATCAATAATCCCAATTGCATTTCCACATACGTAAATCAATAATTCTATGTAAGGGGACTTTTCAGGAGGTAATTAAGTCGATCCCCTTTCAGATAAAAAGATCAGAAT
>NC_090756.1:30503738-30506238 GCF_036898095.1 Palaemon carinicauda
ATAGTTAATCGTAATGAACAATTGAATATTTTATGAACAAATACATAAGAAAAAAAAATTCTTCATATTCCACTAAGGATTAGTCTCCTTTCATTATATAGGCACTAGATATACTAACAACAACAACAACAACAACAACAATAATAATAATAATAATAATAATAATAATAATAATAATAATAATAAAAATAATAATAATAATAATAATAATAATAATAATAATAATAATAATAATAATAATAATAATGATAATGATAATATTTTGGTAACGTCCTTGACTGGTGAACGCCAGACTTAGGTTCAAGTCCCACTCAAACACATTAGCTTCTTCGGTCTCTGCAACCTTACCATTCTTGTGAGCTATGGATAAGGGGTTTGGGGAGCCATTCCCTGGCCTTCCTTCGTCCTAGCTTGGGTGGAGAGGAGGCTTGGGTGCTTATCATATGTATATGTAGTCATTCTCTAGAGCATTGTCCTATCTGCTAGAGCAATGTCACTGTCTTATGCCTCTGCCATTCATGAGCGGAATTTAAAGCGTTTCAACAGTAATATATATATATATATATATATATATATATATATATATATATATATATATATATATATATATATATATATATATATATATATATATATATATATATATATATATATATATATGTGTGTGTGTGTGTGTGTGTGTGTGTGTGTGTGTGTGTGTGTGTGTGTATACTTTTCCATAAAAAAACATCGCTTAAAAATTTCCTTATCTATATATACAAAATGAAAATTAAGAAATCTCTTTCCGATAGAACACATTAGCATTAGCATTTCTAGTCATATTCCAACGTAAAGAAAAACTTCCTTCTATGTAATCTCCCAAACATTTCTTAATATCTTCTTGGCCTTTATGGTTGAAGTAAGACCATTATGTCCACATAAATGCAAGGTGTTGAAAAATCAATTTCCATGGATTCCTGGAATCTACGAAAGTACATGGATTTATGGGTTAGGTCATTTCCTTCAGCGACCACAGACGCTTTTCAAATAAAAAATACGTTTTGACATGAATACAGTAAATTCCGAAAGTGAAAAAGTTGAAATTTTATTTTGATATCAGCTCTATACTTATGATAATCATATATTATTCTAAAATATTTTTTTGCCTTTGATATTAATACATTGGGTTAATGGTACTTCAAAAGCTCAAAAGTGCAGCGAATGTTTTTAATGTTGAACAAGATGGCAAAGGCTCTCTTCATTGTTTATAAATGACGGATCTATTCCAATGTTGTTACTGATTTTGAAATTTTTTATATGCTTTATTCAATACTTTTCATATAGATTATCGATTTTCTTATTTCCTTTCCTCATTGGGCTATTTCTTCCTGTTGGGGCTCTTGAGCTAACATTATCCTGCTTTTCAAACCTAGGTGTAATTTGGCTAATAATAATAATAATATTGATGATAATAATAATAATAATAATAATAATAATAATAATAATAATAATAATAATAATAATAATAATAATAACAATAATAGTTTTGTTAGAGATAATGTCTGTCTCTGTAGCATTGATCTTGTACTTTGTATTCTCAATGACTCTTATTATCAGAAGGACAGAGTAACAAAACTCTGGCTTTGAGAGAAAACGGGAAATGTTGAACTATAGAAGTCAATGAAACTTCAATTTCCTTCTTTTTTCAAAGAGCCTTTTGAAAACGTGTGAAAAAATTGGTTGTTTTATGTATTTCCTCTTTACTTTGAAATAAAAGTGTTCAAGCGATGGTTATGCAGAGCTGAAATTGGATTTTGTTCAACGAAAAAATTAGGCCAAATTTCAGCAAAAATTAATAAGAAATTAGACTTAGACATGCCTTATTCATCATGAGGCACAATACTAAATGGTATTTTAAAAGCTTTATTCCAACTGTGGTCAACCTGTGGAATGATCTTCGAAATCAGTTAGTTGAATCGGTGGAACTTCGAAAGTTCAAACTTGCAGCAAATGTTTTAATTTTGAACAAGGTAACATAAGTCTCTTTTTATAGTTTATATATAGGGTCAGGCAAAATGATCTGACACATTTGTAGTACATATAATGTCATTCTGTTTCACAATGTTTTAAAAATTAAATCAATAAAATGTAATCCAGTAGTGTCCACACACTGCCGAATGCGTTCACGAATGTCATATCATTTTGCCTGACCCTGTGTTATATAGGATTTAATGGTGTTACTGTTTTTAAAATACTTTAATTGCAATTGTTCATTACTTCTCTTGTAGTTTATTTATTTCCTTGTTTCCTTTCCTTACTTGGCTATTTTTCCTTGTTGGTGCCCTTGGGCTTTTAATACCCTCCTTTTCCAAATGAAAACTAATAATAATAATAATAATAATAATAATAATAATAAAGACCTAATAGAAATATTTTTTTTAGAACTTATTCATATTCAAACATCAGCAGAAAGGTATAAATATATTTGCTATAAATATGTATTGTTCGATTCCCTGCCTGT
>NC_090756.1:30508738-30513738 GCF_036898095.1 Palaemon carinicauda
AGCTAGGACCAGGGAGGACCAGACAATGGGACTAATGACTCAGTAGTTTGACCTATAGGCTTCCTAACACCTCTTTCCCTTACTCACAAGGATAGCAAGGTAAAAGACACCACAAGGAATTATCGAGCTTGAGCAGGCATGGGCGTTTCCACAACCCTCTTCTCCGAAAGGAAGGACGAGGTTGCACTCATATCCACTCTCCCCCCATGTTAGAACCTAGGGGATCTAGGCATCTGATTGATGAGGATTATGCATATAGATCCATAGATGGCCTCCAGAAACTTTGACACCAACTTTTTCTTTTTCAGATAAAAAAGACCGATATAATTGTGTAAGATATTTCAAAATCCCTTTCCTAGGGACACTAGACCAACGAAGTATAATTATTTCGAAGCCATTGTTCCCTATTTGGTGATGATTGAATGAAAGTGTCGAACATGAATCTTTTTAATAGGACAAATGACACAACTGTCGAGATAAGTGTTTTCTGCGTAATGCATCTGTGAAGTGAAGTCCTTCTATCGATGTGAGTCTGTCCGTGCAACAGTGTCACCAAAAATACAAATAATATATTTCCTGGAGTAAATTTGACAAAAAATATATTTAAAGCGTCTGGTTACTTCAATTAAAGGCTAGAAAATTAAAATTTATTTTATCAAAATATGTGAATTTTTAAGTGAGGAATTTGGTACTCAGTTACTATTATTACTATCACTACTAGCAAAGCTACAAACCTAGTTGGAGAAGAAAAATTATATTAGCCTAAGGGCTCTAAGAAGGAAAAATAGCACAGTGATTCAAGAAATTAATGAATTAAAAAGGAAGCAATGGACAAGTGAAATAGAATACTTTAAAAACAGTAACAACATTGAAATACATCTTTCATATATCAACTATAAAAAAAAAAAAAAAAAAAAAAAAAAAAAAAGAACACACAGAGGGAAGAAATGACGATACAAAGATAACTCCACATCATACTTTATCCCACGTCAGATTGTCTAGATATTGTAACATAAAATATTATTGTGTTTCTATGTTTAAACTCTAAGAGAAATATTTCTTCCTTCTAATGATCTAGATCTTTTAAACAATCTTTTCATGTTCTCTATTTTCCTTGGTGTCCTTTTCCTTTTGAGACATTACAGTCCCTTGACTTGGATCAGAATATTTGCCTATTGGCTGAATAAGAAATTGATTGGCAGCAAACAGACAATAAGAAAACAGGGAAATGGTGTTATTATTATTATTATTATTATTATTATTATTATTATTATTATTATTATTATTATTATTATTATTATTATTATTATTATTATTATTATTATTATCATTATTATTATTATTATTATTATTATTATTATTAATATTAGTGTTCTCAAATTTCTTGCTTTAATAGTGTATACAATATAGCTTATTGTTTCAAGTTCGGATCAAATAAATTTACAAATTAACGGCTTCTTCAGGAAAAAAAGGAAAATAAAAACGAAAGTTAAGCACAATTTACAAAATCCAAAGAATAAAATTTAAATGAAAAAGATTAAGAATTCGTTTGCGAAGAAGCCCTTATGCTACACTTTTTATCTATTTCTATTTATTAGCTAAAAAAAACTCAATAACCGTGCAGACCTCTGCCACAGCAGATTATTTCTTCAAAAGCAGCTATCCATTCCGAGAATTAATTTACACCGTAGGCGTATTTGAAGTCTGTGAGACAACCATGCGCGAACTTTGGGCTAAGGTTGGGGTTAAAGTTAGGGTTAATTTGGTCTACCTTTTGCTCGACCTTGCCCTTGACCTTTGTCCTAAAACTTTGAAAATTTAATCAATTCCCCGTCTCAACGTAACAATTAATCTCTGAGTATATATACAAATATATATATATATATATATATATATATATATATATATATATATATATATATATATATATATATATATATATATATACATATATATATATATATATATATATATATATATATATATATATATATATATATATATATATATATATATATATATATATATATATATATATATATATATATATATATATATATATATATATATATATATATATATATATATATATAGATAGATAGATAGGTAGATATATAGTGTACCAACCGTGTGTCACACAATTGTACATAATTATTTTGTATATATTATGGTTGTATCTGCGCTCTTCCCTCGCACTAAAAAGAACCTGAATGATCATGTCTCCGTTTTGCTCAGTAACATTTTCTGTCTCTTGAACAGGTCATGTCCTGTTGCCTTGAGATTTTGTATATAAAGAAGAGTGTTCCTTAATAAATAACTCAGTCGTTTCCAATCTGCCTTTGAGTTCATATCCTCTCTCGTCCCGTCATATTGGTGACCCCGGAAGTCGACTCGCTCCCACCGCCTTACACTCCCACCCCCTCGCCCCTTCATCGCTGGTACTATGACGGACTCTACGGCAGTTGGTGCTGCGGCCGCGCCATTCAAACTTTCATCGTTTGCCAGCGGAGAGGCGTTTGCTCGGTTTCAGCGAGCAGAAGTCCAGTTTCGTATAAGGGGCGTGACTCGCTCAACCACCAAAACGGATTATGTTCTCGCGGCGATACCCGAGGACACCTTCCCAGAAATATCCGACTGGCTTTGTGAACAAGGAGACACCCCAATAGCGTATGACGACCTCAAATCATACCTTCTGCAGCAGTACTCCCCGTCGCCAGCCGCCCGTATAGCAAAGCTTTTTCAGCTCTCGCAAAAACTGTTGGGGGACCAAAGGGCTTTGCTTGCCCTCAGGGAAATGACCAGTATCGCTCGCCTTCAACCTCCCGCAGACGGCTCTCCTCGTGAGGTGAACCTACTCCGTGCCCTTTGGATACGCCGTTTACCTGACCCTGAGCGCGCTGCCATGCCCAATGTCGATAGTTTACCCATAAAGGACTTGATAACCAAAGCCGACGCCCTTATGGACAGCCACTTCAAGACCTCCATCAACGTTTCCACCCCTGACGACGAGGATGCCTATTCAACGTCAACCGAAGCTGACATGAATGCCGTAGGACATACACGCCTACCCCGTGACGTGCTGAAGCGGCGACAAAGCCGCCCACCACCCACCAATCGCTCGCGCCCCCAACGAACGACTTCTACAGCCACTTACTACCTCCCATCCGCTGCAGTTTTGCTACTACCACTTCAGATTCGGGGCAACCGCGAAGAAATGTCCAAAGATTGTCAGTGGCCAAAAAACGTGTAAGTAGGCCATCGCTTGTGGCAGTGGCCTCCCATGTTTCTAATCTTTCCTTTTTACAGGATGCAGGAACGGGCGTGCGATTTTTGGTAGACACGGGTGCTTGTCGTTCTCTTTTGCCAAGGAAACTCTTCAAGGCACAACGTAGTCTGTCTACATCTGCCGACGTCCGCTTGGTAGCTGCCAACGGATCTGCGATACCCACCTACGGTTACGAGAGCCTCACATTATCGTTCGGAAACGGTAAATTCAATTGGAAGTTTCTCGTTGCTGACGTCACAATGCCAATCCTCGGTGCGGATTTCCTCTCTCATTTCCACCTTCTGGTCGAAGTCGCCCACCGACGATTGGTCAACGCAGACTCGTACTTGTCGACACCTCTTCAACCCGCCCCCTCTAACCTCGCTCTCCACATCAGCGCACCCACGGATGCCTACGCCCACCTCCTCACGTCGTACCCGGAAGTTTTCCATCCAGAACTTCGCCAAACGCCCACGGTTCCTGCCAAGCACCGTATTTATCACCATATCAAGACAATGGGACCCCAGTCTTTGCAAAATTCAGACGTCTGGCACCGGAACGATTGGCAGCTGCCAAACAGACGTTCGCCGAAATGGAGAAAATGGGCCTTTGCCAAAAGGCCTCCAGCCCATGGTTGTCACCCTTACACATCGTTCTGAAGAAAGATGGCTCCCTCCGGACGTGCGGGGATTACAGGCGCCTGAACATGCAAACAGAACCGGATCACTACCCCCTCCCAAACATTGCCGATGTAACCTCCTACTTGCACAAAGCCAAGGTTTTCTCTACGCTCGAAATCCTGAAGGGGTATTATCAGGTACCTATGAACCCAGAAGACATCCCCAAGACTGCCATCACCACTCCGTTTGGCACATACACCTTCAATTACTCCTGTTTTGGCCTTCGTAATGCTGGGGCAACGTTTCAACGTCTCATGGATGGCATCTTAGGGGACCTCCCTTTCTGTGTATGTTATTTGGACGACATACTTGTGTTCTCCTCCTCAAAAGAGGAACACCTCCGTCACCTGCGCATCGTGCTCGACCGCCTGCAACAAAACGGCCTTGTAGTCCGGTACGACAAGTGTACCTTTGACGCCAACGAAGTGTCGTTCTTAGGGCACCGTATCACTCCTGAAGGAGTCCATCCCCTCCCTGAGAAGGTAGCAGCCGTTCAGAATTTCCCCACGCCCTCGACCGTCAAAGCTTTGCAGGAATTCTTGGGCATGATCAACTATTATCGCCCGTTTTCTGCCAGGTATTGCCGCCACTCTTGCTCCCCTCTAAGCCTCCCTCAAGGGCAAGCCAAAGGACCTGAAGTGGGGTCCCCTTCAAGAAGCAGCCTTCTGCAATGCAAAGAAGGCCCTATCAACTTTTGCGGCTCTCACTTTTCCTATCCCACACGCCCCTCTCCTTCTCTCCACCGATGCCAGCGACGTCGCTATTGGTGCAGTACTCGAGCATGTGGTCAAAGGCTCGCCCCACCCATTGGCCTTCTTCAGCAGAAAACTGTCCAAGGCAAAATCGGGTTATTCTACCTTCGATCGAGAATTGCTGGCGGTGCACTTGGCTGTCCGTCACTTTCACCATTTCTTAGAAGGTACGCCCTTCGTCATTTGTACAGACCAAATGCCTTCGGTGCACGCCTTCACTCGACAGTCTGACGCCTGGTCCGCCCGTCAACGCCGACATCTCTCCGCCGTGGCTGAATACAATTGCACCCTCCAATACGTCCC
>NC_090756.1:30521238-30543738 GCF_036898095.1 Palaemon carinicauda
ATTTTTGTATAATATATATATATATATATATATATATATATATATATATATATATATATATATATATATATATATATATATATATATATATATATAATATATATATATATATATATATATATATATATATATATATATATATATAAATATATATATATATAACTATTTTCCTATAAAAATATTCGTAATCATCATTTGTATAAATATATTCGTGTAAAAGAGCAAAACTAAAATTACGTCCTATATCACTTTATCACCCAGCTTTTCTTGTCTTTTTTTTTTCTTGCTAAATCCGGACCAGAAATAATATATATTGTGTTGTTCTTTCTATAGACTTTTGCGCTTGAAAAAAAAATAAAGGTAAACCTTGGACTCAAAGCCTGCAAAAGATATTTTCTCGCGGTATTATTTGCAAAGAAAAGATTCTTCAATTATTACCCCTATATGTGGAAAGCGGAGTTGATTTCACTCATTCTGTGTGTGTGTAGGTGTTTGTAGGAGAGAGAGAGAGAGAGAGAGAGAGAGAGAGAGAGAGAGAGAGAGAGAGAGAGAGAGAGAGAGAGAGAGAGAGAGAGAGAGGAGAGTAATACCATTTTCTGTCAAGACTATCGAATGATCTATCTATGGTCTTTCAAGGATTTCCTCTGGTAATAATAATAATAATACTAATACTAATAATAATAATAATAATAAAAATAATAATAATAATAATAATAATAATAATAATAATAATAATAATAATAATAATAATAATAATAATAGTAACTTTTTTATATGTGACGAGAGCTATATATCAATATAATTTCTGCTCTTCGATACCTCGAAACTTTATTGCGTTAAAATCTGGCCCTGTTTTTCCCATTGCTCCGATAATACCTATCCATACGACTTTACGCCATGAAATTAGAATCTGACATTTCAACCAAGGTCCATTAAAGGACCTTGATTTCAACGTTTCAAACAAATATTAATCCCTTATAAAAATATATTTTTTCCCCGACAGAAATTTATACCACAAGTAACAGTAAACTAAACTCAAGTGTTAAACGGTAATTGTAGATGAATTCTAATGTATAAATGTTTTATTGTGTTTGATTGAATATATATTTCATTGTTTGCCTTCGACTGTGATGTTCTACTGGTTACGAAAGATGGACTATTTATTTGGATACATTAATGTCTGGATTCTCTTAACGACCTCGGGATCAGAGCCCCAGACGAAATCACACAGACAAGAGCTTGTGACCGGCTGGGAATCGAACCCTGGTCGGCAAGCTTGTATAGACAGTGACAAAACCACTTGGCCAAGTGGCCTTCATCTCTAGAGAGAGCCACTATTTCACTAACTCTGGCCCCCAAAACGAGTACAAACAGAAATATGACTTAAATTCAAAACCGTCTAAGCACATTCCTCATTGTTCATTATTTATACACAATGAGGAATCATATCTAATGACCAAGCAAAGGGTCTTTGGAAACGCTGAAGGGCTAGTTCATTAAGAACGTCGTTAGAAAGGTCGACCTGTAAGGCATATGGTATCTGATTTGTCAAGGCAGGCTTGAACAATAGAATTGTGTTGGCTGCTAGACCTTGCTCATGAAGGTGAATGAAGAATGATAAATTTGAATCTGTCGGGATTTCTTTTGGGTTCTTCTCCTTGACAAAGGATAGCCATTTCTTCCCTGAAGCCTCATAATGTCTTCTGGTTTCCTCCAAAAGTCTAAACTGACTTTTAAACACCGAATCTTTTTCTCATCGTTAAGGAGAAAAAATCATGAGATGTAGGTTTCATGTTTTCTGTGATGGAGCGAAGACAGTTGACTTCTGTACTCTCTGAGACAGGGATGGATCCGGTAGCAGTACGAATTTTAGTCGTAGTTCCAATGCCAGAGGGAAACACACGCTATGTGGCCACTTTTGGGCCACTATTGCTGCTTTCCCTTTGAAGGATCTCAGCTTATCGAGGACCTTCAAAAGGAGGTTGTGTGGAGGGAACAGATAGATACTGGACCATCTGTTCCAGTCCAGGGACATAGCGTCCACTGCCTCTGTTAACGGATCCTCGTAAGGGGACACATAACGATCTATTTTCTTGTTGTCTTTCGTCGCAAAGAGGTCTATCTGCAGCTCTGGGACTTGACTCGAGATGAAGGAGAACGATCCTGCGTCAAGGGACCATTCTGACTCTATAGGAGTAAACCTAGATAGAGCGTCCGCTGTCACATTGCGGAACCCTTGAATGTGAACTGCTGACTGGTGCCATTTCTTCCTTTCCGCCAAACGGAATATGGCCAACATCACTTGGTTAATTTGAGGTGACCTCGACCCTTGTCGATTCAGGCATCTCACTACCACCTCGCTGTCTAGAACCAGTCTTATGTAGGTCGAGTGGCGAGGAGAAACTTTCTTCAGAGTCAGAAGTACTGCCATGGCTTCTAAAAAGTTGATGTGAAATGACTTGAAAAGATTGGACCAAGCTCCTTGGACTCTCATCTGATGAGAGTGGCCTTCCCAGCCTTCCTTTGAAGCGTCTTTGTGGATAGTTACTGATGAGGGAGGAGGTTGAAGAAGTATTGATTTCTTCAATTGCTTGGCACTGGACCACGGCTTGAGAAGCGTTTGCAGTCGAGTTGGTATTGGTCTTATTAGATCTCTTTACGCGTTTGATGCGTATTTTCTTCAGACTCCTGTTGCATCCTTAAGCTGTGCTCTTAGCATGGATCTGTTATCGAAGCAAACTGTAGAGAGCACAGCACTCTCTCCTGTTCGCGTCTTGATATCCGTTTGGATTTCAATAGTCTCTTGACAGATCCTGTTATTTCTTTCCTCTTCTTACTATGAAAGGAGAGCCGATGTGACTCCAAATTCCAGTGGATTCCCAACCACTGAAATTTTTGAGCTGGAGAAAGACGAGACTTTTTTATGTTGATCTTGAATCCGAGATGTTCCAGGAACTAGATCACTATCTTAGAAGCTTACATGCATTTTGTCCTGGATGCTGCCCACACCAGCCAGTCATCCAAGTAGGCTACTACTTGGACCCCCTTTAGGCGTAATTGATGGACGGCTGCTTTCGCGAGCTTCGTGAAAATCCTTGGGGCTATATTTAGCCCGAAAGGCATGGCTCTGAAGGAGTAAAGATTTCTATGTAACTTGAAGCCTAGGTAGGAGGAGAGGTGACGATTAATGGGAACGTGCCAATAAGCGTCAGACAAGTCTATAGAGACAGTATATGCCCTTCTGGGCAGTAGGGTCCTTATGTGCTGAAGCGTGAGCATTATGGACTAGTAGTTCACTATGAACTTGTTGAGTGACGACAAGTCTAGAATAACTGAGATTTTCTGAGTCCTTCTTGGGAACACAAAACAGCCTTCCTTGGAATTTTATGGACTTAACTTTCGGGATTACTCTTTTGTCTAAGAGTTCTCGGACATATTCTTCTAGAACGGGGGATGAGTGTCGGAAGAATTGAGGGAATTGAGGTGGAGGACTGCTCCAGCTCCAACCTAGACCATTTTTAATTAGGCTCAGCTATCCCTAAATAGCCGTAGTCTCCCTCCTACTGGAAGTATCTTACTTCTGCTGTTGTGGACCTGAGGTCTTGCCTCCTTGACCGCGTCCTCCCCTGTATCCCCCTCCTCTTGAAGGGCGTCTAGAAAAACCTCTGGTTGTTCCTCTAGCTCTCGAACGAAAGGAAGAAGTCTGCCTTTCGAAGGCTGGGTTAAAAACTGGCGACTCTGTCGCCACTTGTTGAGGTACTAGCTGGTACGTGGTTGGAGGTTGTGCCACAATCTGAGGCACCGCTGTCACATGAAGTTGTTGTTTTTGCTATCCTGGATCTTGGGGTCACTTTCCATCGTTTCTAGTGTCGTTTGCAACGACATCAATGCCGCAAGTCTTTCCTTTGTTTCTTGCTCTCTACGCAAGAGAACCTCCGACAGTTTTGGAAGTGCCTCACCGAACTGGCGTTCAGCGATATCAGCTTCCAACTCCACGACTAAGAAGGTAAGGTGTACGTCTTTCCAGTCTTCTTGGTCCAAGGGCAAGGTCAGAGATAACGGCTTGCACTCCTCCAAGGAGGGGCATGGTTTCCCTGCCTCCATTGCCTTTAAGGCTGCCTTATATCCCTTTTCCAAGAAGGGAAAGGCACTCGTAGGAGATGCCACAAAGGAGGGAAGCTTCTTACTCAAGGCGGGCACCTTTGAGTTAGTGAAGCCCCTCTCTTTCATCGAGCTCGCTAGTAACGTCTGAGGTTTACTATGGTAAAAAACTATGACCTCCTTCGGCTCCGTCTCCTCCTTTGAGGCTGGCTCCTTCTTAAGACGGACATAGCAGTCCGGATAAGAATCTTTGTTGGGCCAAAATTTCACTTCTTCCAGGGGAATTGCTCCCAACTTTCTTGAGATCATGATCTTCCCGGTTGTCATTGGCATGTGTTCGGCATACCTCCAAGGATTGGTATCCGAGCACAAAGGAAGATCCTTCACGCTGAGCCGCTTCTGGGGCCCACGTGATGCTGCAAGTCTATGTATCTCCAGTTTCATTGCAGCTTCCTTTTCATCATTCTTCCTTTGAATTGGTTGGATCATCTCAACAATGGAAGAAAGAGTCCTTCCCAGTTCATCTGGGATAGCAGAAGATGTAGACGGAATAGGTTATGTGTCCGGAACCGATGTAACCGACACTTCGTCGATATCTGCCTCTTCTACTTGAGGAGCCTGGAACAGCTCCTCCCCCTGACCTTCTCCTAAAAGGTCCTTCTCCGTAGAATCCGACACCTCCGACATCCTATCGTCCAATTGGATGTATTTAAGGGTGGCTGAAAATTCAGAATCTCCCGGATTCTGGGAAGTTGGTATCTCCACCTGTTGCTGGGGGATGATTGCATCAGCTGATGCTTTAGGGAAAAGGTAGGCCCTCATCTTCTCATTTGGGATGTAGGGACCTGAGGTGTTTTCCTGAAAACCCCTCATCCCGGATCGTAACGTTTCCCTGGCAGCATCCCTTGACTCCGTTGACTTAGGGTCATCAAAAGCCTCGGTAATCAGGTTAGAACAAACTGTACAAACCTGAGGGTCCCAATAGCGGAGATCACCTCTGGAGGCTGCGCATGCTGCATGCCTCCTGCTATATTGATGTCCACAGAAGTTCTTACTGCGGACATTACAGAACACACTCCCGCACTTCGGATGGTCCTCCGGTAAAGAGAAGAAAAATCCATGAGTATCAAGTGAAGGCTTTCACTTATATTGAGACATTTAGCTTATATAGAAAAGCTATAAAAGAAAGAAGGAAAGACACATACTTGTATTTCCTGTCCAGTCAATTGCTGAAACCTCCTGAGACATTAAAACTAAGGTTAATTCTATTCTAGAATACCTTATGTAATTTCCTAAACGGAAATTTAAGGTGTAGTTCACACCTTGAGATTAAGTTTTAATATACGGTATAGAAAGAATACAGAAAGAACTTACTTTCTATATATTATTACGGTCTCAACAAAAGGCTGTACAAGGTAACATTAAGTATGATGACGATCTTTGGTGTTATCACAAGCTCTGTACAGCAGTTACTGGTAATGCAGAGTGTACTAAACTACGAATATAGCAACTACTGTACATCGCATGCTGTTGTGCCGGCTAGCACGCGCCGGTACATGCCGGCGTGCGCCTGCACGTGCCGGCCGGCATCTACCCCTGTATAGTTCAAAGATATACTATCTTTAACTAATAGGCGGCAGCCCACTGATTCGCGACTGTGTGCCGGCCGGCAATCATTGCCAGCCGACAGCTGAAAACACTAATACCCGGCTGCCTGGCGCTAATCGTAGTGGTCAGGAGATTCAGGCCGTGTTTCCACTACCGGTAGGCAAAGGTAATAAAACCCAAGCCTGCCGACAGTAACCAAGAACCAGAGAACCTCCACCTGCCCGGCTGTCGGCTGATAAGCTGGCAGCCGGGTTGGGGGTGCAACACAATAGTCAGAGAAACAGTATGGATGTAAGGTTATAAGGTCGCATTGCCATACGACCTTCCATCCAGAAAGAGTGAACTTATGGAAGAGGAGAATGTAGCATTCAGGCTTCCAAAGACATGGAAGGGACCCCAAGGGAGGCCTGGGGTTCACTCTGCAAAGAATAAAGGGTCTCTGCCGGCTGACACGTAGTGCCAGCCGGCAGAGAGCTGAGCCTGTCCTCCATCCTAACCTATACTAGGTACGGAAATAGGACTGCAGCCAAAAGGAAATAAAAGAAAGAGAGATGGGGAAGGAATAAGGGTCCTATAGACTTCGTTCTAGTAGGAGACACACTCAGCCATTAGGGAAGCTCATCCCAACCAAGAGTTGTCTATTAGGGAGGAAGACTGGCAATACTTGCTATCCTCCTCCCAACCAGAACAAAGTTAGGTGAAGTTATTTCGGCGGGCAACAGAGAAAACTCATTCTCCAGCCCGAGAAAAAAACAACACAGGACAGTCTGCTAGGCCACTAGAAGAAGGAATTATCTCTACAGAATCCTTCTAACATGGACTAGGAAGCAAAGCTCCCTGTGTCCGCCCCTAACCTAGCAAGTAAGACTCATTCTCTATGCTAGGAAGAAGCAGACCACAGACTAGAAACTCTGATGTTTTGCCCTAACCCAAAAAACCAGTCACTCTGGTTATCAGGTCAGGACAGACATATCCTAGAATAGTTATACTTGAATTACTATACAGATAGAACCACTAGGATTAAGCCGAAGGCTTACAGAGGGAGAGAGGGATTGAACTTAGCCTCCGGAGGAGAAAAGAACAATCGGGGATGTGCGAAAGTATACTACTGTACCTAGAATACTAGACTAGGTAAGATGAGAATCGATTACCTTAAATCACCGAAACTCTCTCGTATACAATCTTTGAAAAAATATTCAACAATATCTTACATGTATGAAATATTTGCCTATAGCTTCAATAATATAACACTCGGAAACACTTATATCATGCATGAAAGTACTAGTGCCAGACGTCTAGGCTACGGAGCCTCGCGAATGGCAAGATCGGTACCTCAACCCGTGTCGAAATCATCGAACTAAAAACTGACGGTATAATTTAAGCATTCCTGGAGGAGCTAAATAACTGAATTATTAAAGCGTAACAAACCGGGAACGTCGCTCCAGCTAACTAAATGACCCATAAGAGCGAGCGATAGCATCCAGGATGCCTCCGGTAGGCAACAGCTCTTGTTTACGTTAAAATCACTTTTGATTTAATTCAAAACGACAAGAGCTTACATTTATACATAGTAAAGATAATACTCAATTTCCTAGAGGCAGAAGAGGCCGGAGAAGTCATCAAAATGTTGAATTAAATCTAAAATAACGAGAGAACACAAGGGAAAACATCCGAGTAGTAGAGCTACACGAAAAGGAATAAAGAGGGCGCTACCGCCTTCATCAGATACACACTGGAAACGGAATAGGAGAGATGCCTTATGAGCGGCTCTCTTTTCATTCTCGTTTCAGATTCTTGTCACTATACCCCGTCGAAACGTTAATACTGTTCGGGGTGAAGATAGCTATGTGACGTGTCAAGAATGCGTCCTCTGATATTATGCGATATCCCTGTGAGATTATTTAGGGATATACGCTCCAGGAGTTAGAATTCTGGATACCTTAAGGTAAAATTCTCTGGGAATATCACTGTAGTCAAATATACCCTAGAAAGCTACCTAATAGGAACTTCCATCAGGACATCATGGCCTGAGCCCCCCCAAAAATTATAGTGTTAATGAATAGGGGATACTAACAAATATCTTTCCTTTAAATTCTTGAAGAAAATGTAATTATGGCAGCCTAATCAGAAAAGAGTTTTATGAGGAACCAGATATGTTTGTATGAATATGAAAAAGGACGTTTCAGCATTATAACAAACTGTTTTCATTAATATAACTATTTGGAACATGAAATATAGACATTGACTAATCATCAAATGCTATCATATAATCCTCACATACTTTAACGTGAAATTAATTTGCATTATTTCAATATTACAGGATATAGGAAAAGACTCTTGTTGTTGTTAGGTCTTAAGTTGTCTGTTTTCATTTCTTAGAAACATTGTTTGATCTCTTGAAAAATCTTCCTATTGATCGAACAGACGCAATATGTCATCAAAATAGAGTAAGTTAGGTTAGGTTGGTTATGTATAAAAGTAAGTTAAAGTAGTAAACTGCCTCTAGTGTCAAAGAAATATTTTGAGTATATGATTCACAAATATGAAATACGTAACAGTTAATAACTGTTTTACATGTGTGTTTGTTTTTCTTGTGTGTGTAAAACATTACCAAATACCTTTGGCTACTTATCTAGAAATTATTTTCTTATTTGAAGAGAATTAGTTTAACTATATTAGGTAATTAACAAAATCGAAATTTGCAATAAACATCAGTTGGAATTTCCTTATCTCCCCTCTCGTAACAAACTGGGAACCGTAAATTCACAAAGTTGGCCATAATTATTATGATGCAAACATTAAGAAACACGCAGCTGTTGCTAAGGGTAAAGCGAGAGAGAGAGAGAGAGAGAGAGAGAGAGAGAGAGAGAGAGAGGAGAGAGAGAGAGAGAGAGAGAGAGAGAGAGAGAATCACTCAGCGTATTCATCTCCGTCAAGAACAGAATTAAAAAAGCCTTGATTATTCAATTGAACTTTCAAAAGAGCTGAATACTTTTACCAAAGGTCGACACCAAGACCCTCCAACCATTTATGGCTACATTCCATTTGTGGCTCAGAAATCTTAACAAATAAATATACTTTCTAATTAGTAATAGTTTTCATGATTTGTTTCCCAGAAACAAATAATACCAACGTTTCTAAAGACTGCTTCCACAGACTTTTGCCTCAAAACATTTTTTCGTTCCATCAGAATTAAATATTTTTCCTTATTTTTATCTTTTATTTAATTTTGAAATTACTATATATCGCCCTTTCCTGACATCCATCCAGGTAATTTCATTTACTTTAATTTTGTTAGACGTAATCTCATTCATTCTTTTCTTTCAACTTTTACAATAGTTCCCCCTTTATGGAGGTCTTACTTCCATATAACAATTAGGATTACTTTTGTGAATATATACACTGCATATATAGGCTCCCAAAGAAAATATTCTACGGAGAACTGACCCAGGGCACCAGACCAAGAGGATCCCCGAAAATGCGCTATAAAGATCAACTAAAGCGCACCCTGGCTCTAACTGACATCGATCCTTCCTCATGGGAATAAACAGCCAGGGACAGGAAAACCTGGAGGAGTACAGTACACCATGGCACCGTGGACTTCGAGGAGAGGAGGAGACAAAATGAGGAGGCTAGGAGGAGAAGAAGGAGAGAGCGATTAGAACAGCCCCGCCCACAACCTACCCTCCCTTGTGAACACTGTCCGCGACTCTTCCACCACAGACTAGGACTTAACAGCCACATCAGGCATAAGCACCCACCCCACAGATAGGAGGCTGATGGCTAACGACAGAACCCAATACTCGGACACGAGTGGGCGCCGACGACGATATATATATATATATATATATATATATATATATATATATATATATATATATATATATATATATATATATATATATATATATATATGTGTGTGTGTGTGTGTGAGTGTATGGTTAAAGGGTTTACAATAATCAGCAAAGCTGTACTAATCACGACCACCCATACTAGGTTGGTTAGCTGTGAGCGATCACACTAAAGTCTCCTACCTTCTCCAATCCGCAGTGACCAACGTGGTGATGAAAATGGCCAAAACCGAGACATTGCTAAGGACATACCTAAGGCCTTTGCCATGCAGTGGATCAGAAACAGCTATATTTGTTGTCGTATATATACTGTATGTACATATAGGCCTAATGTATAGTAGGTTGGCCAGGGCACCAGCCGCCCGTTGAGATACTACCGCTAGAGAGTTATGGGGTCCTTTGACTGGCCAGACAGTACCATACTGGATCCTTCTCTCTGGTTACGGTTCTTTCCCTTTGCCTCCACAGACACCGAATAGTCTGGCCTATTCTTTACAGATTCTCCTCTGTCCTCATACACCTGACAACAGAGATTACTAAACAATTCCTCTTCACCCAAGGGGTTAACTACGGCAATGTAATTGTTCAGTGGCTACTTTCCTCTTGGTAAGGGTAGAAGAGACTCTTTAGCTATGTTAAGCAGCTCTTCTAGGAGAAGGACACTCCAAAATCAAACTATTGTTCTCTAGTCTTGGGTAGTGCTATAGCCTCTGTACCATGGCCTTCCACTGTCTTGGGTTAGAGTTCTCTTGCTTGAGGGTACACTCAGGCACACTGTTGTATCTAGTTTCTCTTTCTCTTGTTTTGTTGAAATTTTTATTGTTTATATAGGAAATATTTATTTAAATGTTGTTACTATTCTTAGAATATTTTATTTTTCCTTGTTTCCTTTCCTCACTGAGCTATTTTCCCTGTTGGGGCCCCTGGGCTTATAGCATCCTGCTTTTCCAACTAGGGTTGTAGCTTAGCATTTAATAATAATAATAATAATAATAATATAGTTTATATGATTTTTTCCATAGTCAAATAATATTTGATAACTGAAAACCCTATAAGCTCTTATCCATATAATAGTAATCCCACATTCTCAAAATCTTTTCTTGACTTTTATCTCCATTCAATTTGATCTTCCCTCTCTCTCTCTCTCTCTCTCTCTCTCTCTCTCTCTCTCTCTCTCTCTCTCTCTCTCTCTCTCTCTCTCTCTCAATGGATCTCTTTCTATTCCCAATTCCCAATTCTAAGTCTCTTCTGACTCATTCCAATTTTCCTTCCGCTTTCTTTCTCAAGATTTTCATTTTATTTCTCATTTCAGAAAACAATTGGTCCGATATTCGAAGTTGACAATGATGGCTCTCTCTCTCTCTCTCTCTCTCTCTCTCTCTCTCTCTCTCTCTCTCTCTCTCTCTCTCTCTCTGTTTGGGGCATGATTATTATGGTAGAACTAGTGTACGCGACTTGTTAAAAATGTCAGTAAAATATTCAGATAGATATGCTCACACTACAACAGTCACCTTCTTCTTATCAGGGTATGACTATTTCCTTTTTCCATACTCGTGGGACAGGTAGAGTTGGGCGGTGTGACCAGATGTAGATATATATATATATATATATATATATATATATATATATATATATATATATATATATATATATATATATATATATATATATATATATATATATATATATATTGTGGAGGATTTATTTTTGCTTTATTTTTATTTTTGTTTTTGCCAAATCCAGAGAGAGAGAGAGAGAGAGAGAGAGAGAGAGAGAGAGAGAGAGAGAGAGAGAGAGAGAGAGAGAGAGAGAGAATTTCATTTGCTTTAGTTTTTCTAGATCGCGCGAGAGTGTGTGTGTGTTTGAGTGTGTGTTTGAGTGTGTGTTTGAGTGTGTGTTTGTGTGTTTGTGTGACTGCAGTGTGCGCCGAAGAGCAAGTGGTAGTTAGAGAATGATCGTTGGGGGGTGAGAAAGACTGTTGGTACAAATGAGATTGTTTGTTTACATTTTTTAGTTAGGTTACGACAGTGGTGAATGTTTCGGAGCGAATACTTTTTTATTTGACTGCAGCATAAGGCAGTTGTGTGAGAGCTGGATTACATTTATATTTTTCTGACCAGCGTGGAAGTGGTTTTTGATTTTCAAAGTAAGTACAGTTTTGTTTATCTTTGCTTGTCGTGATTGTGAATGATAGGAACAATTTATTATTTATCTTTGATTATAGTGCGATAGTTCAGTTAGCTAGAAGTGTTCGTAAGTGTTTTTCTTTTTTATTTTGGCAGGCTGCGATTCCTCCTTTGGAGAGACCCAAGTTTTTTGAAAGTGGATGTATTGTTGATGACTTGGCTTGTATTACGATTTTGTTTGGACTGCTCATTTGATTGATCAACTGTTGACGACCTGGCCTGTTTATTACAATTAAGATTTAGGATGATGATGATGATGATATCGACGACGATGACACCCATGACCCCGAGGAGTTAAGTCCGTTATGGAAATTGAAAACAATCTTCGGGTTTCATATAGTGGTGTTGTGCCATAAAAGACAGTTGGCTTGTGTGTATAGACAGTGTTGGTGTCTATAAAATATATATAAACATATTTATTTGGGTGTTGGTGTGCGGGTGATTTAAGTTTTGTTAGGGGTTTCGTTGATTATTTGAATGGTGGTTATTATATATTTAGTGTGAAGTTTATGATTAGTTGTAAGTGTGATTATTATTTTGATTGTGAATGGTTCCATGTTAAGTATTGTGGTATTAGGAAATATAGTTTTAAGGGTATGTTTTGTTTTGTTTGTCCTTTTGTCCAAGAGTCCAGTTGATAAAGTAAGGGGAAAGTTTGTGTTGTGGGACCATTGTCAGTAGGTGTGATTCAGGGTGTGGGGCTTGTTTTTTTTAACATCCCGCCACATTATTTTGGCGCCCGAACAGGGACTGCTGAGGTGGGATAGAAGCTGGACTGTTGAACGAAGGACGGAATTAGGTTAAGAATTTAGGATTAAGGTTGATGAAAAATGGAAGAGCAGAACAAGTTACTGAAGGAGGAATTGCGGCTGAGTAAGGAGCGTGAGGAGAGGTTGCTAATAGAGAATGAGAGGTTGAACTGGGAGAATGCGGCGATGCAGAAAGAGCTTAGGGAGTTAAAGGGGACAGTAGAGAGAGTGGAAGAATGTGTTGAGATGAGGATGCGAGAGAATGAAGAACGAATGGAGAAACGAATGGAAGATATGATGGGGCAAGTTATGGGGATGATGAAAACTATAATGGGTGAAGGTGCAGTCGGAGGAGTGTCCTCAGCTTCGGGTAATGGGTTGGTAGTGAAAGAGAAGGTTAAGGTAGGTGATAATGGGAAAGGAAGTGATAGTGATAGTAGTAATAGTGATGGTGATATTGAAGATAAGGGAATTAGGCATAGTAAGGATGAACAGAAAGGGGAGAGGAAAGATGAAAGGAAAGGTAAAAGTGATGTGAAGAAAGAGAAGAAAAAGTATCAGGCTGATAGCAAGGACGATCGTGAATGGGTGAAAGTGGTAAGTAAGAAAAAGGGTAAGAAGGGAATGGTTAAGGATAGGAATTTAAGTGTGGAAGTGGATTCATTATATTCGAATGAGGAAGAAGGTAACAAGGGAGTAGACAGTGATGATAGCAGTGAGAATGAACGTGATGTGTGTAAGACTGTGTTTATGAGAGAGGTACCTCGGTGTGAAAGGTTCAATGAGCATAGCAGTAGGGATGTAAATGATTTTTTCAAGGAGTATGAGAGGTATTGTCAGGATAAGTATGGTGATAGTAAAAGAGTTTGGGCTAGGGAGTTAGGAGAATATTTGACTGGGTATTTGTTGACGATGTATGGAGTGATAATGAGTGTAGGGGACGTTGATTATGAAAGTGTGAAAACGAGAATAATTGAGCAGGTAAAACGTATGAAAGGGAGTGTTAAGTATAAGCGTAAAAATGATTTTGATGAGGCAAGGATGAATGCAGGAGAAGCTATATCAATGTACGTATGTAGGTTGGAAACTTTAGCTAGGAAGAAGTATGGGGATGAAGGTATAAATGAGAATAAGGAGTTAATGAGGAAGTTTTTGGCAACAGTACCTGAGAATGTGTGTGAATTTATTAATTTGAAACGCAAAGAGAAAATGAGGTGGACGCAAGAGAGATTGACATGGGATGATATACTAGAGATAGTTGAGGATTATGAGTTAGATAGGTGCATGAAAGAAAGTAAATCTGTGAGTGTAAGAACTGGAATGGAAGAAAGTGTAATAGAATTTGGTAGTTATAAGGACGCAATTTTGAGAGGACCAATGAGGGTAGCTGATAATGTAGTAGATAGGAGTGTTAGGGCGAGTAATGTGGGAATACCTGTAAGGACAAATGAAGGGTTTAGGCAAGGGAATCAGGTTTGGAGGGATAGGAGTGCTAGTGCGCCGCAAGATAGGTCAGGTAGTTGTATCCGTGAAGAGAAGTGTTATAGATGTGGGAAAGTAGGACATAAGAAGAATGAATGTAGATGGGCTCTTGGTGCTTGTTTTGGATGTGGTGAGGTAGGGCATAGAATTAGCGAGTGCACGAAAGAGAAAGGGGTAAAATGTTATCGGTGTGGTATGACTGGGCACGTAGCAAGTGGATGTAGGAGTAATCGTATGAATGTGATTTGTGGTAATTGTGGTAAGGATGGTCATTATGCTAGAATGTGCAAGGAGCCGCGGGGTAAGTGTACTGAATGTGGTGCAGATGGGCATGTAGCTAGAGTATGTAGGAAGAAGGGAGTAAGTCAGCCAGGATGTTCGGGAAACTAGAGTGTGAGAGGGTTCAGCTGGGTGAGTCCTCCTGTGTGTGTGGAAGGAATAGGATCAATGTTTGTGAGAATGGGATGAATAATTGGTTAGAAATGAGCAAGTATGAATCTAGTATGCATAAAAAGTTAGGGCTGGAAAATAAACAATTAGTGTTAGTTGAATATAGGAAAAAGAGGCGTTTGAAAGTTTTACGTAAGGATGAAAAAAGGGAAAATTTTATAAGTAAAAGTGAGACTAGAAATAAGTATGACAAGGGTGTAAATGTGCAAGTGTGTATGGAAGATAAATGTGTTAATACAGATGAATCATGGCTGAGTATGAATGATACCTATAGTGTGTGTGGCTTTTCCTTAGGTGATGTAAAAGAAAGGATGACGAATGCGAGAGTGAGAGATAGGAGAATGATTAGTAGTATGAATGAATCTTTTACTAAAGTTGAGAATGTTTTTGATGAAATGGATGAACTGTTTACAGAAATGAGTGTAATTATAGGGCCAGATGAGAACGAGGTAGATATGATTGTACATGATATATTAGATGATAGGGATTTAGATAGGAATAGTGTTAATGTAGCTAATGATTGTGATAAGGAAGAAGTGAATGAGAGAGTATATGGAGGCCCAGTTACTCGGAGTAGAGGTCCCGTTCCCGACTGCGACTGGGTTATGAAAAAAATAATGTAAGTGTTGTGTGAGAAGGATTTGGCAAAGTAAGGGGGGAGGAATGTGGAGGATTTATTTTTGCTTTATTTTTATTTTTGTTTTTGCCAAATCCAGAGAGAGAGGAGAGAGAGAGAGAGAGAGAGAGAGAGAGAGAGAGAGAGAGAATTTCATTTGCTTTAGTTTTTCTAGATCGCGCGAGAGTGTGTGTGTGTTTGAGTGTGTGTTTGAGTGTGTGTTTGAGTGTGTGTTTGTGTGTTTGTGTGACTGCGGTGTGCGCCGAAGAGCAAGTGGTAGTTAGAGAATGATCGTTGGGGGGTGAGAAAGACTGTTGGTACAAATGAGATTGTTTGTTTACATTTTTTAGTTAGGTTACGACAGTGGTGAATGTTTCGGAGCGAATGCTTTTTTATTTGACTGCAGCATAAGGCAGTTGTGTGAGAGCTGGATTACATTTATATTTTTCTGACCAGCGTGGAAGTGGTTTTTGATTTTCAAAGTAAGTACAGTTTTGTTTATCTTTGCTTGTCGTGATTGTGAATGATAGGAACAATTTATTATTTATCTTTGATTATAGTGCGATAGTTCAGTTAGCTAGAAGTGTTCGTAAGTGTTTTTCTTTTTTATTTTGGCAGGCTGCGATTCCTCCTTTGGAGAGACCCAAGTTTTTTGAAAGTGGATGTATTGTTGATGACTTGGCTTGTATTACGATTTTGTTTGGACTGCTCATTTGATTGATCAACTGTTGACGACCTGGCCTGTTTATTACAATTAAGATTTAGGATGATGATGATGATGATATCGACGACGATGACACCCATGACCCCGAGGAGTTAAGTCCGTTATGGAAATTGAAAACAATCTTCGGGTTTCATATAGTGGTGTTGTGCCATAAAAGACAGTTGGCTTGTGTGTATAGACAGTGTTGGTGTCTATAAAATATATATAAACATATTTATTTGGGTGTTGGTGTGCGGGTGATTTAAGTTTTGTTAGGGGTTTCGTTGATTATTTGAATGGTGGTTATTATATATTTAGTGTGAAGTTTATGATTAGTTGTAAGTGTGATTATTATTTTGATTGTGAATGGTTCCATGTTAAGTATTGTGGTATTAGGAAATATAGTTTTAAGGGTATGTTTTGTTTTGTTTGTCCTTTTGTCCAAGAGTCCAGTTGATAAAGTAAGGGGAAAGTTTGTGTTGTGGGACCATTGTCAGTAGGTGTGATTCAGGGTGTGGGGCTTGTTTTTTTTAACATCCCGCCACATTATATATGTATGTATATATAAATATACTATATATATACATTTATATATATATATATATATATATATATATATATATATATATATATATTATATATATATATATATATATATATATATATATATATATATATATAAATATACTATATATACATATATATATATGTATATATATACATATATATATATTATATATATAATATATTATATATATATATATATATATATATATATATATATATATTATATATATTTATATATATATATGTATAAAATATATATATATATATATATATATATATATATATATATATATATATATATATATATATATATATATATATATATATATATACAGTAAGTGAGGTAAAGAGGGTACCTGACCTAAGGTGGGGTCAGGGATTGGGTCATTCATATGAGGAGAATAAGAAGTTATGGAAAGAAGTGAAGAGAGTAAGGAAGGCTGGTTCAAGAATTGAAGGGACAGTGAAAGACGGATATGGAAGGTTGATAAAAGGAGAGGAGGCAAGGGAATGGTAGGCACAGTATTTTGAAAGTTTACTGAATGTTGAGGATTATAGGGAGGCATATATAATTGCTGTTGCAGGTGTTGAGGTGCCGATGATGGGAGATGAGTATGAGAGACAGATTACAAGAGACGAAGTGAGGAGAGAACTTTATGAAACGAGAGTAGGAATAGCATGTGTTATGGATGGGGTGAGAGCTGAGATGTTGAAGGAAGGGGGTGTGACAGTACTTGAATGGTTAGTGTGATTGTTTGATGTGTGTTTTCTGTTGTCAATGATATCAATAGATTGGGTTTGTGCGTGTAGTACCACTATATAAGGGTAAGGGAGATGTGCATGAGTATTGTAATTGAAGGGGTATTAGTTTGTTGAGTGTAGTTGGAAATGTGTATGGTAGTGTATTGATTAATAGGATTAAGGGTAAAAAATGGAATGCAATCTTAGAAGTACAAGGTGGTTTTGGAAAAGGTAGGGGTTGTATGAATCAGATTCTTACAGTTAGGCAGATATGCGAGAAATATTTAGCAAAAGATAATGAGGTGTATGTTGCTTTAATGGATCTGGAGAAAGTTTATGATAGAGTTGATAGGGAAGCAATGTGGAATGTGATGAGGTTATATGGAGTTGATGGAAGGCTGTTGCAAGCAGTGAAAAGTTTCTAAAAAAAGGTAGTAAGGCATATGTTAGGATAGGAAATGTAGTGAGTGCTTGGTTTCCGGTGAGAGTGGGGCTGAAACAGGGATGTGTGATGTCGCCGTGGTTGTTTAACTTTTATGTTGATTGAATGGTGAGAGAGGTGAATGCTCGAGTGCTTGGACGAGGATTGAAACTGGTAGACAAGAAGGACCATAAATGGGAGGTAAATCAGTTGTTGTTTGCAGATGATCCTATACTGGTGGCAGATGAGGAAGATAAGCTTGGCCGATTAGTGACAGAATTTGGAAGGGTGTGTGAGAGAAGGAACTTGAGAGTTAATGTGGGTAAGAGTAAGTTTATGAGATGTACGGGAAAGGAAGGTGGTGCGAGTTTGAATGTCATATTGAATGGAGAGTTACTTGGGGAGGTGGATCAGATTAAGTGCGTAGGTTCTGTTGCTGCATCAAATGGTGGAGTGGATGCAGATGTACGTCGGGGAGTGAATGAAGGATGCAAAGTGTTGGGGGCAGTTAAGGAAGTAGTAAAAAATAGAGGGTTGGGCATGAATTTAAATAGAGTTCTGTATGAGAAAGTGATTGTACCAACTGTGATGTATGGATCGGAGTTGTGGGGAATGAAAGTGACGGAGAGACAGAAGTTGAATGTGTTTGAGATGAAGTGTCTAAGGAGAATTGCTGGTGTATCTCGAGTAGATATGGTTAGGAACAAAGTAGTGAGGGGTAGAAGGGGTGTAAGAAATGAGTTCGCAGCTAGAGTGGATATGAATGTGTTGAGGTGGTTTGCCCATATTGAGACAATGGAAAATGGATGTCTGCTAAAGAAGGTGATGAATGCAAGAGTTGATGGGAGAAATACAAGAAGGCGGCCATGGTTTGGGTGGATGGACGAAGTGAAGAAAGCTCTGGGTGATAGGAGGATATATATGAGAGAGGCAAGAGAGCGTGCTAGAAATAGGAATGAATGGCGAGTGATTGTGAAGCAGTTCCAATAGGCCCAGCTGCTTCCTCTGTTGCCTTGGATGGCCGTGGAGGTAGCAGCAGTAGGGGATTGTGACGGGCCGAGAGAAGTTTGTGACTCAAAGGCAGGATGAAAGCAACTGAGTGTCTCGGCCCGTCACATTGGTGATTATTTCAGGTTCTTATCAATATGAGGGGAGAGCGAAGACACAAGCATAATACATACAAAAAATGAAATGTCGTTACTATGTACGATCGTGTGACACGGTTGGTACATGGCTCCCCCCCCCCCATGAATGATATACTGTACATGTAAAATAGGGCGACCTGATCTAGAAAGGCGAACTGTAGGCGGGTCATCTGCCAGGAGATAAGCAGGTTTTAGACGATCAATGGAGACCCAGTCTTCTTTGTCATGAATGTTTCGTAGGAATGCTTACGGACTGCGTCGGATTACAAGGAAAGGGTCTGCGTAAGGGGGCGTTAGCGGTGGCTTGGTAGTGTCATTTTGTAGGAAGACATGCATTGCAGAGTGCAAGTCTGTAGGTATATGATGCTTCGCTGGGAGCTTGTAAGTCTGGTGGCATGGAGTAAATTTTCCCACAACGTGACGTATGCACTGGAGATCGTTGGAGATTGCAAAAGAAAAAAATTCGGCGGGGACGACCAATTAAGTTGCCGAGACATCGAGGGCGTCTTTAGGAGTGGTCCCTAGTCCCGGGAGGACCCATGGAAGCTGAGTAAACCAGTTGGAATCCTTGCAACGGGAAATAAAAGCTGCTTTGAGGGAGCGATGAAAATGTTCAACCATTCTAATAGCAGCGGGGTTGTAGGTCGTTGCCTGATGAGTGGTGATGCCCAGGAGATTCGCTAATGATATCCACAATTGAGAGGTGAAAGTGGTATCCCTGGCAGAAATAATATGTTCAGGATAACCAAAACTTGCAATCCATCCTGAGAGTAAGGCAGATGTACATGAGGCGGACGTTGCAGTTTCCATGGGAATGGCTTCCTGCCAACAAGTTGAGCGGTCAATGACAGTTAACAGGTAACGGTGTCCTTGTGATGTGGATAGGGGCCTACAACGTCAATAGAAATGTGGGAGAAACGACGTTGAGGTTGAGGAAAGGTACCCACTCCTGAATCCGTGTGTCAATGTACTTTGGAAGTTAGGCAAGAAGTACACGCACGGACCCAATGCTTTGCATCCTTAGAAATGCCGTGCCAAATGAATTTCGTCTTCTGCCGCTATGCAGTAGAACGGCAAGAGGGATGTGAAAGGCCGTAAATGAAATCAAACACCTGTCGGTACATGGGAGCAGGAATCCAAGGTCACGGTCTACCAGTATTGACTTCAAAGAGGAGGGTGGTGTTGGAGTCATTGAAGGGGATGTCTTCCCAACGGAAAGATGTGCAAGATGTACTACATGCTTGATACTCTGGATCCTGTTGTTGGGCTTCAGCCAAGGCGTTGTAATCTAATCCCAGTTGAACAGCAGCCAACATGTTTCTTGACAGGACATCGGCAACGGGATTTATTTTCCCAAGGACGTATTGGAGGGTGCTATTATATTCAGCCACGGCGGAGAGATGTCACGATTCAGCTATCATGGTGGAGATGGGTCTATTTCAAGTCTATGAACAGAATCCTGAATTCGACAGGAATATGTAGGGGGACTTGTCATAAACTTTTAGTCTCTCTTGATAGCTGAGTCGATAGGGTCCCTGCCAGCATAGTTTCTAGCCGTAGAGGTGGTGGTTCGAATCACCACCCGGCCAGAAGCTGTTACCATAAAATGAATTCCAAGTGGATATGTATTTCCCAAGATAGAATTCGGTATTAAATGCATTTCGTGGGTGATATTTACATATATATATATATATATATATATATATATATATATATATATATATATATATATATATATATATATATATATATATATATATATATATATATATATATATATATATATATATATATATATATATATATATATGTGTGTGTGTGTGTGTGTGTCTGTGTTTGTGTGTGTGTGCGTGTGTGTGTATATACGCATATGTATATACATATGTAGAAATGTATGAATACGCATGTATGCATGTATGTATGTATGCATATGTATGTATATATATATATATATATATATATATATATATATATATATATATATATATATATATATATATATATATATATATATATATATATATATATATATATATATATGTATATATACATGTGTGTATATGTACATAAATACATGCATATTTACATATATGTATATATATATATATATATATATATATATATATATATATATATATATATATATATATATATATATGTATATATATATATATATATATATATATATATATATATATATATATATATATATATATATATATATATATATATATATTCTTGTATTTATGTACATATACACACATGTATATATATATATATATATATATATATATATATATATATATATATATATATATATATATATATATATATTCTTGTATTTATGTACATATACACACATGTATATATATATATATATATATATATATATATATATATATATATATATATATATATATATATATATATATATATATATATATATATATATATATATATATATATATATATATATATATATATATATATATATATATATATATATATATATATATATATATATATATATATATATATATATATATATCTTCTTTAAGTTTCAAACTATGACATTAATTCTCTTTAATCAATTGTATCTCTAGTTTTCCTATTTCATATATTAATCAAACAAATGGTAACCTTTAGAAAAAGGTTCAAAAATTAATCCTCAGAAAAAAAGGCTCGGAAATTAATCTTCAGAAAAAAAGCCGCAGAAATCAACCATCAGAAAAAAAATGCTCCGAGATCTATCCTAAAAAAAAAAGGGCCCAGAATTTATTTCTCGGAAAAATGCTGAGAAATTAACCATCGGAAAAAGGGCTCAGATATTAACCATTTAAAAGAAAAAATGCTCAGAAATCAAACGTCAGACTAAACGGCTCAGATATTAACCCTCAGAAAAAAGCTCAGAAATCAACAACCAGAATAAAGACTCAGATACTAACCGTCTGAAAAAAGGCTTTGAGATCAACCGTCTGAAAAAAAATGCTCAGAAATGTATCCTCTGGAAAAAGCATCAGAAATGAACCCTCAAATAAAAAAAATAAAAAAAAAAATGCTCAGAAATCAACCATTATAAATAACGCTCTGAAATTAATCCTTGAAAAAAAAAGTCTCAGAATTTAGCCTTCGTAAAAAGGGGCTCGGAAATCAACTCTTGGAAAAAGACTCATGAATTTATACTCGGAAAAAAACCTCAGAAATTAACCCTCGATAAAAAGACTCGGAAATTAAATTAGAAAATAACCCTTGGAAAAAAGGCTCAGAAATTAAGCCTTGGAAAAAAAAGACTAAGAAATTGATCCTCCGAAGAAATGCTCAGAAATTAACCCTTGGAAATAAGACTCAGAAATCCACTCTTGGAAAAAAAAAAATTCCAGAAATCAACCATCGGAAAAAAGAGTCAGATAATAACCCTTAGAAATTAACCTTCGGAAAAAAAGACTCCGGAATTAACCGTCAGAAAAAGCCTAAAATACCAGCCCTCGGTAGAAGGCTAAAGAATTAAACCTCCGAACAAAAGGCTCAGCAATTAGCCCTAAAGATGAATCAGAAAATAACATTCAGAAAATAAGGCTCTGAAAGGAAGCTTCAGAAAAGAAACAAAAATTAACCCTCAGAAAAAAATGCTTGGAAATTAACCCTCGGTAAAGGCTCAAAAATTAACCCTAAGAGAAAAGTGATCAGAAATGAACGTTCTGGAAAAAGGCTTGAAAATTAGCTCTTGGCAAAGAAGCTCAGAAATTTACAGTTGGAGAAAGGGTCAGAAATCACCTTTTGGAAAATAGCCTCAGAAATTAAGTCTCGGGAATAAGGGCCACGAAAATAACCCTCGGAAAAAGGCCTCAAAAATTAATCTCAGAAAAGGGGCCAAGAAATT